>NC_047055.1:111420411-111724078 GCF_011762595.2 Tursiops truncatus | reverse complement strand
CTAAAACAAGCACTCAAAAAAATAAAAAGAGGTATTACACAGGAATTAAAATGGAATTATAAAAGATATTTGTTAATCCAAAAGAAGTCAGAAAGGGAGGAATAGAGAAACAAAAAGCAGGTTGGACAATTAGAAAGCAAATAGCAAGATGGTAGGCTCATCCAAACCTCATCAATAATTAGGTCATATGCAAACAGCAACTCAAGTTGTGTTACAGATGTGAACGCAAAAGCTAAAACAATAAAATGTGTAGAAAACTGCTACTAGGGAATATTTTGTTATCTAAGGATAGGCAAAGATTTTTAAATAGGGCACAGAAATCAATAAACATAAAAAAATTGATAGAATTCATCAAAATTTAAAACTTCTGCTTGTTAAAGTAGACAGTTGAGAAAATGTAAAGGCAAGCCAGAGACTGGCAGAAAGTATTCACAATACAGATATCTGCCAAAGGGTTTGCAGAAAAGGTATACAAAGAATGCTTTTAATGCAACAATATAAAGGCAATCCACTCAGTTAAAATGGTGAAAATACTTGAACAGACACTTAAGAAAGGATACACAAATGCCCAATAAGCACAGAGGAAAGTGCTCAAATTTATTAATTATCAAAGAAATAGAAACCAAAACCATCAGTGAGCGATTCACATCACAATTCAACCACTAGAATGACTAAAAGTAAAATGACGGACAACACCAAATTTTGTTGAGGTTATGGAGCAACTCATATATTGCTGGTGAAGTGGAAAATGATACAATCACTTTTCGGAGGACTGTTTAATAAACTTTCATACTATACATCTACTATGCGACCCAGCAATCCCACTCCCACTCGTAACTGACAGAAATGAAAACATAACTCCACAAAAACATTTGTACAAAAATGTTTATAGCTGCTTTATTCATCAAGGCCTCAAACTGGAAACACTTCCAGTTGGTGGTATCATCATACAATGGAATATTCCTCAGCAATAAAAAATAGTGAACTACTAATACATAAAACAGCATGAATCTCAAAACCATTATGTTGACTGAAAAAAGAATACATACTTTATGTTGCTAACAGATAAAATTAATCAATAATGATAAAAATTAGAACAGTGCTTATCTATGGGAATATGGAAATTCATTGAGAGGGGGCATAAGGGAATTTTCTAAAGTGATAGAAATGTTCTGTAGTTTGATTGAGGCATTGGTTACATGGGTGTGTACCTTTGTCAAAACTAATCAAATTGTACCATTAATATATGTGCATTTCACTGTATGTAAATTTTACCCCAATTTAAAAAAAATCTCTAAGGGAAAATTATTTTGGGGCCAGATAACGATCAATCTTGCAAGCCAGGTTAACGACATTAGACTTTATTCTGCATGCAACAGGCCTTCAACAGAGATTTTTACCCAGGGACTGAATATATTTATTTTTTAAGGAACACGTTTCTGATAAACGTGTAAAAGACAGATTGGAGAGGGGAGTATCTGGAGGCTATTGCAAGTCCAGGCAGTAAGTGATGGGGCATGAAACTAGGGCAGTGGAAGTGGGTGTGAGGAAGTTAACAGATGAGAGAAACATCCAAGAGTCAGTATCACTGGAAATGTGTGGTGGGGTTGGAGAGAGATAAGCAGGAGTTGAAGATGGTTGCCATTTGCCAAGGTAAAGACCATAAGTGTGTTTTTATTGGGGAAAGAGAATGAAGGGTCAAGGGGGCAGGAAATAGGTTCAGTTATAGATGAGGTCAAGCTGCCTGCAGGACAACTGTGCAGAGTTTTCCAATCAGCACTTGGAGGTGTGGATATGTAACACAGTAGAGGGACCAGGACTGGAATCAGAGCTGGAGATGAAGATTAGGTGGCCTGAGAAAATAAGCAGAGTGGGAGAAAAAAAATGTGCTAAAGGCAGTGCAACACCTGGGAACTCAGAACTGATAGCTTGTACCAAGCTTGAGAGTTCAGAGAAAATGTGTAAAGCTTCTAAACGCTAAAAATATGACCTGCTCCCTTTCACAAATGCCCTCCTGTCTTAGTCCTACAGACTTGCCTGCTACTTATCACTGATAACACATAAGAGGGACAAAGGAGGGTAGGTTTGATGATAACTAATTGGTGCCAATTTTCAACACCCTGTCAGGAGCCACCTTTGGTTTGAAGGAATGTAGTAGAGATCACAATACAGGGCAGTAAAAGTGGCACATTTAACCAACTTTGGGAGCTTGAAGCTGAGAGTTGCAGAATGCTAAGTGGCAGGTAGCATTCTGTAACTTTTGTATTTTAGTGATATGTTATTAGTCATTTGAATATCAGGTAAAAACCCACATAAAAATTTTCCTGCTTCTCTTTCAACTGATAGTCGTGGCAGCAGTTGGTGTTAGTGAGTCCTTAAAGTGGCATTCATGGTGGCAATGGCTGAAGCTCCCCAAGGCTTTCAGGCAGCCCCCCTCCCCACAGATTTGGGTTGAAGCAGCATCTAACAGACAGAACATACAGAACAGCTAACTTTAAGATAAAACAAGGGAAGAGGCTCCAGTGCTTAAAGAGAAGAGATGGGAGAAAAATGAGGAATGAAGAAAGAAGAGATGCCAAGGGCTAGGAAAGAACATCAATAAAGAGTGTGCTCAGCAACACTGAATGCTGCCAAGAGGTCAGGAGGATGAATACTTGGAAGTGGCTATGAGATTCGGAAATGAGGATGTCGTTAGAGAGAATCAAGGATCATTTCCCACAGAGTTATGGAAGCCACACTGCAGGGAGCTGAAAAGTAGAAGGATAGATAAAATGTAGGCATCAAATACACCTCTTACTTTGAAATAAGAATGGGTGGGTGGGTGGGGCAGTAGCTTGCAGAAGAACCAGAACTTGGGAAGATTTATTTAGGAAATGAAAACGTAAGCATGTTTGATGGATAAAGGAAAGGGTCAAATGGAAAAGAAGACAGAAACTGAAGAAAGGATAAATAGAACTAAGTGAGGCAGGAAGCAGAAGACAGAATACAAAAACCAACATACAACCTGCACCCAACATTCCAGGCACATTATGGATCAATACAAGTGGAAGCTCTTTTTCTTAGCAAGCTTTCCAATTTCCCTACCCTCCTTTTTTCTCTCTAGGCTACACTTACAATGGCCTGCTGCTCAGCTACACCTGAGTGGGCCACATTTGCTCCCAAACTCAACATACTCATAAATCAACAATTTGTTCTTTCCGAAACTTATTTTCTCTCATCTTTTCATATTTCATCTAACCACACCCTTCTCCCTACACTGGTAAATAAGGCCCTGCATCTGTATATGGCATACCAGGAGTATTCAAGGCTAATGAGAAGGTACTGGACTTGAGTTAGATCATAAGCATCCCTCAACTCACAGGCCCTCCGATGCATCCACTTGGCTTCTACCCACTCCCAAGGAGCCTATTTCCAACAGCCTGGAGCCCAGATCCTCTCCTACCCTCTTCATAATCAATGCAGACTCAGCTTAACCCTCCAAAAGCTGAAATCTTCCCCATTAACTTGAGTTGTCTTGAAAATGCAATCCATCTGGATCTTGGTTGATGCCTGGGTGCCCATCCCATCCCCCAGTGGAATGATTCACTTGGCAGAATTATGCGTAGCTACATCCACATACCTCTTTATCTCTATTATCCTTGGTCACCTCCCCAATATATGAAGCCTTAAGTCTTCTGACCATCCTCTGCCCCATTCACATTTCGAGAATTTTCTGTGCCTTCTCATGTCTATTCCAAACTCCCACTGATCCTCACCCTCCAAAAACTTTCCCCTTAGCCTTCAGGAATTCGCTTTTCTATGGTTATGTCGACTAAAAAAAATATGCACAACCTAAAAGTTGAGAGTTATGTTTTATTCGGTGGGCATACTGAGGACTTCAAGCCCAGGAGGCAGCATCTCAGGTAACCCTGAAAAAACTGCTCCGAGGAGGCGAGGGGGGAGCTACGATATATAGGAGGAGCTTTGCAACAAAGGGCAGGTAGTAGAAACAAAAGAGTACTGTTAATAAATGAAAACTAGGTACCTCAAGTTAAGGAATTTAGGGCTTTTCTATGTATGGGAAGATGCAAGAGTCTGGGCTCACTGAAACCATTCCTTTGATATGCGCCTCAGCTGTCTGGGGCCAGTATCCTGTGTTTTCACATCCTGAGTTCCCTCAGGGCTTACCGTAGGGAGTGGCTGCAGTTCCTGATGGCTACTAGATGGCAGGTATTCTTTGTTTCCTTCCTGAATTCCCTCAGGGCTCACTGGCTCCACACTGATGGCTGTGACAGCCTTTGCTTAACTGATACAGCAGGCAATATTTTATTTCTCAGTTACAACCTTTCCATAATCACATCCTCTTCTTAGACATTCCCTCCATCTCCTTGTTGAAACTGAGAGCAAGGGATCTCACATAAAACTCAGCTTCACCAAAAACCCTCTCAAGTGGGGGTTACTCTTTTCCCCACACCTCTTCAGTTTCCCCTGCTGCTTTCAGGACATTGTTTTTCCATCTTCTTGGAGAAAAACATCCCACTGATGTTCATGCCATCGGCTCATTATATGGAATACTAAATGAAATTCAGCCTTGTTTTCAGTTATTCTGTATACCTACTTATTTATTCTACATAGAAAATAACACAAGGACTCTTTAGACATGTTCCTAGTTCTAAGAGAATCCGCATAGACTTTTTTTTTCTAAAAAATTTTTTGATATCTGTATTTCAGTGTAATATTTTTTTAACATCTTTATTGGAGTATAATTGCTTTACAATGGTGTGTTAGTTTCTGCTTTATAACAAAGTGAATCAGTTATACATATACATATGTTCCCATATTTCTTCCCTCTTGCATTTCACTCCCTCCCTCCCTCCCTATCCCACCCCTCTAGGTGGTCACAAAGCACCGAGCTGATCTCCCTGTGCTATGTGGCTGCTTCCCACTAGCTATCTATTTTACATTTGGTAATGTATATATATCAATGCCACTCGAGGACTGATTATTTTTTATTACATATTTCAGATAATTGAATTTCTGACCATTTCTTTTCTTTTTTAGATTCCATATATATGTGTTAGCATATGGTATTTTTCTCTTTCTGACTTACTTCACTCTGTATGACAGTCTCTAGGTCCATCCACCTCACTACAAATAACTCAATTTCGTTCCTTTTTATGGCTGAGTAATATTCCATTGTATATGTATGCCACATCTTCTTTATCCATTCATCTGTTGATGGACACTTAGGTTGCTTCCATGTCCTGGCTATTGTAAATACAGCTGCAATGAACATTTTGGTACATGACTCTTTTTGTTTGTTTGTTTGTTTTTTGCCGTACGCGGGCCTCTCACCGTTGTGGCCTCTCCCGTTGTGGAGCACAGACTCCGAATGCGCAGGCTCAGTGGCCATGGCTCGTGGGCCCAGCCGCTCCACGGCATGTGGGATCTTCCCGGACCGGGGCACGAACCCGTGTCCCCTGCATCAGCAGGCGGACTCTCAACCACTGCGCCACCAGGGAAGCCCCATGACTCTTTTTGAATTATGGTTTTCTCAGGGTATATGCCCAGTAGTCGGACTGCTGGGTCATATGGTAGTTCTATTTTTAGTTTTTTAAGGAACCTCCATACTGTTCTCCATAGTGGCTGTATCAATGTACATTCCCAGCAACAGTGCAACAGGGTTCCCGTTTCTCCACACCCTCTCCAGCATTTATTGTTTGTAGATTTTTTGATGATGGCCATTCTGACCAGTGTGAGATGATATCTCACTGTAGTTTTGATTTGCATTTCTCTAATGATTGATGTTGAGCATTCTTTCATGTGTTTGCTGGCAATCTGTATGTCTTCTTTGGAGAAATGTCTATTTAGGTCTTCTGCCCATTTTTGGATTGGATTGTTTGGTTTTTTGATATTGAGCTGCTTGAGTTGCTTGTATGTTTTGGAGATTAATCCTTTGTCAGTTGCTTCATTTGCAAATATTTTCTCCTATTCTGAGGGTTGTGTTTTGGTCTTGTTTTTGATTTCCTTTGCTGTGCAAAAGCTTTTCAGTTTCATTAAGTCCCATTTGTTTATTTTTGTTTTTATTTCCATTTCTCTAGGAGGTGGGTCAAAAAGGATCTTCCTGTGATTTATGTCATACAGTGTTCTGCCTATGTTTTCCTCTACGAGTTTGATGGTGTCTGGCCTTACATTTAGGTCTTTAATCCATTTTGAGTTTATTTTTGTGTATGGTGTTAGGGAGTGTTCTAATTTCATTCTTTTACATGTAGCTGTCCAGTTTTCCCAGCACCACTTATTGAAGAGGCTGTCTTTTCTCCACTGTATATTCTTGCCTCCTTTCTCAAAGATAAGGTGACCATATGTGCGTGGGTTTATCTCTGGGCTTTCTATCCTGTTCCATTGATCTATACCTCTGTTTTTTTGCCAGTACCATACTGTCTTGATTACTGGAGCTTTGTAGTATAGTGTGAAGTCTGGGAGCCTGATTCCTCCAGCTCCGTTTTTCTTTCTCAAGATTGCTTTGGCTATTCAGGGTCTTTTGTGTTTCCATACACATTGTGAAATTTTTTGTTCTAGTTCTGTGAAAAATGCCATTGGTAGTTGGATAGGGATTGCATTGAATCTGTAGATTGCTTTGGGTAGCAGAGTCATTTTCACAATGTTGATTCTTCCAATCCAAGGACATGGTATATCTCTCCATCTATTTGTATCATCTTTAATTTCTTTCATCAGTGTCTTATAATTTTCTGCATACAGGTCTTTTGTCTCCTTAGGTAGGTTTATTCCTACATATTTTTTTTTTGTTGTTGCAATGGTAAATGGGAGTGTTTTCTTAATTTCACTTTCAGAGTTTTCATCATTAGTGTATAGGAATGCAAGAGATTTCTGTGCATTAATTTTGTATCCTGCTACTTTACCAAATTCATTGATTAGCTCTAGTAGTTTTCTAGTAGCATCTTTAGGATTCTCTATGTATCGTATCATGTCATCTGCAAACAGTGACAGCTTTACTTCTTCTTTTCCGATTTGGATTCCTTTTATTTCTTTTTCTTCTCTGATTGCTGTGGCTAAAACTTCCAAACTATGTTGAATAATAATGGTGAGAGTGGGCAACCTTGTCTTGTTTCTGATCTTAGTGTAAATGGTTTCAGTTTTTCACCACTGAGGATGATGTTGGCTGTGGGTTTGTCATATATGGCCTTTATTATGTTGAGGAAAGTTCCCTGTATGCTTACTTTCTGGAGAGTTTTTATCATAACTTGGTATTGAATTTTGTCGAAAGCTTTCTCTGCATCTATTGAGATGATCATATGGCTTTTCTCCTTCAATTTGTTAATATGGTGTATCACATTGATTGATTTGCATATATTGAAGAATCCTTGCATTCCTGGGATAAACCCCACTTGATCATAGTGTATGATCCTTTTAATGCTCTGTTGGAAGGATCTGCATAGACTTTTATACTGGCTAAGTAAGTAAAGCTAGATCAATGCAGTCATAGTAAGCAGGTTGATTATTCCAAGGATGATGAGTAAATTCAGCCTGCAGTGGTTATTCAATGTTAAATGTACCTTCCATAGTTTACAGCAATTCAACCTCCCAAGTTCACAACCTTGAGGGAACAAATCCTGCTTTCTGTGCAAACATCTTAACAAATGTAGTTTTTGATAATAAACATTGATTGTCTCAAGGTTACAAGTCTACATTTCTTAGAACTGTTATTTTTAAATCTCTCAGTGTTATAGGAAACTTCTCTGCCTTTTTTAGTAATTAGAACTAGACAGAAATTTAAATTCATGATGAGAATATATTGCATAAATATCGATTTGACTCAAATTTTATGCTAGCTGGTA
The DNA here is from genome assembly GCF_011762595.2 of Tursiops truncatus. NCBI lineage: Eukaryota > Metazoa > Chordata > Mammalia > Artiodactyla > Delphinidae > Tursiops > Tursiops truncatus. Next base: position 111,716,243 of record NC_047055.1, on the reverse strand, counting down.
TGTAACTCTTCCCCAGCCTTATTCTTCTCTGTCTAAATAAAAGCTAATGGCTCACTTAGTGCATTGTCTGCACAAACTACTTGTGTCCACAGCTTTTTTATTTAAAGTTTCCCATTATGAACTTTGAGCCCATGTATAATTTTATACAGGCTGAATCAAGTTAATGTAATAATTATTCCTTTTAATTTCCAAAGGCTAAACCACTCTTTTCCTTTCCTCATTGCTATTATCTACCAAACTCCTGGTCCTCCTTTTAATCCTTTTAAGATATTAATACAATTATGACTGATTTCCTGTGTACCCAAGTATCTGCCATTATACTGAATACTACATCAGCCACAAACATGCAGTGCTACAGGCTGAACTGTGTTCACCCCAAATTCATGTTAAAGTCTTAACCCCTAGTACCTCACAATGTGACTGTATTTGAAAATAGGGTCTTTAAAGAGGTAATTAAAGTTAAATGAGGTCATTATGGTGAACCCTAATCCAATATGACTGGTATCCTTATGATAAGAGCAGATTAGGACACAGACATACATAGAGAGCAAATCATGTGAAGACACAGAGAGGAGATGGCCATTCACAAGCCAAGGAGCAAAGCGTGAGCAGAAGCCAATCCTTGTTACAATTTGACCTCAGACTTCTAGCTTCCAGGACTGTGAAAAAATATATTCTGTCATTTAAGCCATATGGTGTTTGGTATTTTGTATACACAGTATTTACTATGTGCCAGGCATGGTTCTAAGTGATTTACCTCTATTAACTCATTTAATCCTCACAGCATCTGTATGAAATGGGCACATGAGGAAAATGAGCTACAGGGAAATGAAATAATTCCCTAAGCTTACACAGTTTAGCAGAGACAGAAGCCAGGTTGTCCGATTCCAGTAAAGAAGCTATTAACAATGATTCTTGGATCCTGCAGAGCACTGGGTATGCCCTTAGCCGTTATTTAGATGGAGAAGCATAAAGGTTAGAGATTATTTACATAAGTTACCCACTGCATTCTACTCTGTTGAGTGACCTCAATATCCATGTGGATGTTTAGCCCCTCAATTTCATGACCTTAAGTCCACCTCTGGCTACTGTCCTATTACTCTTCTCCCGTCCAGGACCAAAGTGCTTTAAAAGTTATCCTCACTAGAATGTCTCTGTTTACTTCAGTGTTACTCCTTAGTCCACTGCAATATGGTTCCTATGCCTACCGTATCTCTAAAGCAGCCAATACTAAGGTTATTTGCCATCTCCTTTTTGTTAAATACAACGAAAAGCTTTCATTTTATTTGTTTTCATAATTTTGAATAGGTAATACACACATATGAAACGATATTTAAAAGTTCAAAAGTGGGGCAGTGGGGGCTTCCCTGGCAGTCCAGTGGTTGAGACTCCATGCCTCCACTTCAGGGGGCATGGGTTCCATCCCTGATTGGGGAACTAAGATCCCACGTGCTGCGTGGCACGGCCAAAAAATAAAAATAAAATTCAAAAGGATAAAATGAAAAGGAAGTCTCTCTAAACCCATATTTTCCAGCTCAGTTCCCTTCTCAAGAAGCAACAGCTATCACCAGATTTATTGTGTGTTTTTCTAGAGATATTTTATGGAAAAATTAGTAAAACAGTCTTTATTTTTTGAAAAAAGTAATAAATTGGAGCATACTAAAATAACTGTTGTGCTCCTTGATGTTTTCGCATAATGACAGATCTCAGAGGTCTTTCCACATTGATACATACAGAGCTCACTCGTTCCTTTGAACAAGTGCATTCCCCCTTCTTTTTGCTGTGTCTTGAATATTTCCTTAAAACTTTTTTGCTTTAAGAAATAAGCACTTTTGAGATTAAGGAGAAAATGAGGGATTCCTAGGAAGTGAGTGTTATGTAGCTCTAGGTGACTCATTGTTCTGTAGTAAAGGAGGAGGAGAGTCTCAAAGCTTAGTACAGGCTGTTGAGGGTGGCAGTAGATGAAGATGACAACAAAATTCCTCTTCCCTTTTGCATTTGTGAGAAAAGGAACATATTATGATATTGTATGGCACATAAATTTGAAATAATTTAATTCTTGAGCATGGATTTGCTAAAGAGCTCAGAATATACATTTACTAATTATCATATTATGTCATATGGTTTCACAATGTTATATGTTAAGGATATGTTTCAAATAGTAGTTTCCCTGCATTGTTTCTGAACACTACAGGTTCTGTGATTAATAGTCAAAACTGAAAAGGAAAAGGAAAATATTGTTCTTAAAGTCTCTTATGAGATTTTGAGACTAGAAGCTTACATTTTGTTTGCCTGTGATCAAAGCAGTATTAGATTGAAAACTATCTGGCTGAATACAGATCATTAGTACAGTTTTGGGAATTTCTCTTTATTTTACAGGTTAGGGCTCTAAAGGTTACTATTTATGCTGCTGTTATATTTTCTTAGATACCAGAATGCCCAAAATTTGGATAAGTTTTCATAAGAAGTAATATCCCTCTAGTATAGCAATGTTCAAAGGGTCAGATTTTCAATTACCTTGGTATCTAGATTGCTATATTAGATCATACATTTTATATATTTGTGTCTTTTATAAAAATATAGTTTCTAAAATCCAAATAGCAAGAGGTTAATATTTAATAAAGTATTCATTTATTATAAATTTATATCTGAACAAGTTTTGATATCTTAATCACTAATCGTTAGTCACTGAAATCCGTTGCTTAGCTTTTATCCTGATTCTCCCTCTAAGACTGTAAAAACCAATACAAGGTGAATATTTTCTTTAAGTTAGACGACTTCCAGACCATATACATGCATTTGACTCTGCTATTTTTAGGGTTTCCAAAATGCTTGATTTGAAAAATTACTGCAAGTGAGTTTACTTCCTTTTAAAATCTTCTCACTCTGTGAGTTGGTCTTTTATAATTTGACTCTTTTATAAATAATTTTTGTATCATTCTTTCTTATTTCATGGGTATACAATCTTCTCTTATTTCTCTAGGATATTATGACGGTTTATTGAACTTCTATTTGCATAGTGTATGGGGTTGTTTTAGGTTTTGTTTTTTTTTTTTGGTTGCATTTTTTTCTCTTTGTTGGTTTTGGTCTCTCTCTTCCATATTCAAATTCTATTTTATTTTTTTAAATATTCTTTTATTTTTTTCCTGTAAAAGTTTGGTCTTTCAGTTTTAAATTCTTAAGCTATCTGGAACTGACTGTGGACAGTAGATCCAATTTTATTATTTTTCCATGTGGATATTAAACGTCCCTAGCACATCTTTTCAGCTTTATTGAAGTATAATTGATAAATTAAAATTGTATATATTTAAGATGTATAACTTGATGTTTTTATTTCCATATTCAAATTCTTTTCAGAATTGGGTGTATTTTTACTGTCTACTCATTTTCAAGATGAGAGACTAAAAAGCCAATTGGGAGGAGTTCTGTTTCCAGAAATAATTTACTAGCTTGTTTCAGAACAAGCAACCTGAAGAGAAGAGCTGGCAAAACTGGATGAAAAATGAGAAACATTTTTTTGAAGGCACCTGAGTCACCAAGACAGAAAGGACATGCAGAGCTAAGATACCAGAGAGAAAAGAAGGCTGGAGAGGGGAAATAGAGGTTGTGGTAGTTTGGGGGACAAAAACTAGAGTTTAGGAAAGGCAGTGGAGGCATAGCCCAGCTAAACACTCTTGGTCTTAAGTTCTGATCCCAAAGGGCTGCCTAAGAGTTAGGATACGTCAGAAATAGAGCAGCTCTCACAAAGTCAGAAGTTCACCTTTGAATCAGCTGAATCTTTGATTGGATTAAAGTGCTCTTTTTAGACTACCAGAAGCAAGACTAAATCCTCTCTGGAGAAATATAACATCATCTAGAGCCTCAAATTATCTCTAAATTTTTCATACATAATGTCTAGCATTCAATGAAAAATAACCAGTCATGCACAAAACATAAATTGACCAAAGAATAATAGAAACATAAACACAAAGGAAAATTGGAAAAAGTAGCTACCAGGCATGGACATTAAAATAGCTGTGATTAATATTTTCAAGAATTTAAATGGCAACATGAATTTTAACAGGGAACTGGAAAATGTAAAATATCATCAAATGGAAATTCAAGTAATTGAAAATGAAATCTCTGAAATTAAGAGATGGATTTAATAGCATATTAGACACAGCTGAAAAGAGAATAATAAACTGTAAGATAGAGAAGAAAATATCTAGACTGAAGCACATAGAACAGAAGGATGAAAAATAGACAAGAGCATAAGAGACATATGGGACACGATGAAATAGTTTGACTTTTCATTGATTTCATTTTCAACCAATAAATATGACTGAAGTTCCAGGAGGAGAGAAGAGAGAAGACAGAGCAGAAGTGATGTTTGAAAATGGATAAAAGGCATCAGGCTGTACATTCAAGAAACTCTAGAAGTCCAAAGCAGGAAAAGTACAAAGAAATCATATTGAGGCATATAATAGTAAAACTGCTGAAAACCAAAATCCATGAAAGCATAATGTTTGATGTGATTTAAAATATAATTAGAATTAAAATATATAACAACACAAAAGGTGGGAAAGGGGTATCTTCTGGGAAGTGGTATCACTTTTCATTAGACTTTAATAAGTCAAGGATGTTGTAATTTCTAGGATAAACACTAAAAGAGTATGAGATTAATGCACTGCTAAAGAGCAATAAAAGAAAGAAAATAAAAATACTCAACATAAAAGAAGGCAAGAAAGAGAGGAAAAAACATAAGATATATGGAACATATAGGAAACAAAAAGAAGGATTAGACACTAAAGCTTATGTCACCATCTTTTCTGGAAGTAGAGCCTGCTTTTGGTGAAAATCTCTGATGCAACCTTATTCTTTTAAAAAATATTTTTTAATCTCACACTATCTCTATAACATTTGTATAGTTATATAATTATTATAGTTATTTGATGTTTATTGGTATTTTTGCCCTGAATACCCATCATATTCAGTTTTAAAGGAAAGGATTGGAAGACAGCCTTTACTTTTTAACCTTATTATTATTATTATTATTTTTGAAAATTGATTTACTTTAAAAGGATTCATTAGGACTTAATTGTTACCTGAAGCTGTAGGTATGCTTTTTGAGGCTTCTTCCATATAGACCAAGCATTCATAAAATAATCCCTCATATAGTCTGGATCAGGTTTATCCTATATCCTGCACTCTGACATTACCCTATAACGGAAACAGCATCTCTAGCTGAATTTATACATTTATTGTTAACCCTGTAAGAGATGTGTTTAAAATATCTCTTTCAGATTTGAAAAAAAATTCCCTTACGGTTGCAACTATTCTAGGGAAAGGAAATGTACTCAAAAATACCTTTCTAAGTTATACAGATGTTTTATTATAATTATTTTGTAAAAAAAATGGGTATATAGTATGCTGTCATCTGTTCTACAGTTGTTTTTCCAACATATCTATGAAACAGTGCAATTTATATTTGTAACAACGACCCTTAGGTCATTTTGAAGAAAAAAGCCAAAACGTGTTATTTTGGTGTTAGTACTCAGTGTATTTTGCTGTAGGATAATTCTTCTAAAATTTATAGCCCATGAAGTGATTATTATGCCCAAACTCTTAATTCTCAAACCACACGCTAGCCAGAGATTGTACTGCAGAATCATTTGCAGTTATTCTTGAGGAGCTGATAATAAGGATCCTACTTTTTTTTAAACCTTGGGAATCTATCATTTAACCAATGTCATAAAAATTATCTCAGTACCTTAGGATAGGACTGATATTCAGTCAGTATTCACTAGTAGGGCTGTACTGGTTGTTAAAATAGTGAAATATTACCCTACTGGTTAGTAAATGCCCATGGCTCAGAAACCAACTCTGAGCAGTTGCTCCCTCTACAACTGCTCTGGTCCCCACTGTTCCTGACATCTTTCAGGACCCTATTCCAGGGTTTATGTTATTGCAGTTGGCACATGTTTTGAGTATTGTCCCATATAAGGATATTAACGTTGCTCGAGATAGACTATGAACCACCCTTAGCCACTCATGTAAGCATATATAGCAACAAGAAGCTCCAGGACACTTCTCCCAAGGTTCCCCATCCTCTCTCAGGTTATAGATGATCATTTTCAATGTAGCTTTTTATACTAGTCTCCATTATTGATTTGGTCACACAGTTCATTTGTGACTCTAGAAGTGGTCATTTTGGTTTAGTCAGGCATCATAATTTGTGTTCTTCCAGAAGGACAAGGATTCTGGCACAAACAGCTTATTAGGGAGGTGGTCCCAGAAGACAACAATAAAGGAGTGGGGAGGTGAGACAAGGAAGGAAAGGCAGCCAATAAAGTGTGTTTTATCAAGTAAGACATCATTGTGTGGAACTAGTGCTTGATCCCATTGGAGAACTCTGGAAACCAGTGTAAAGTACATACCTTACAGTTACCCTACACAAGGGGTTAGAAATCTGCGGAATAAATACTCCAAGTCCTGTTTGTCATGGATTGAGGACTGTTCCAAAAGGTATTGATTCTCTAGCACTTCTGACCTGCTGTGCAGTAGGCAGAGCTGGCCCAAGTTGCTAGAGAAAGCTCTCTGGCAAAGAGATGCAGATGCTGGTAATGGAATTCATTCAGGCAGGATTTCACTACAAGTGTAAGGCCCAACAACACCTGCTATTCTAGGCTTTAGCCAAGAGAGGCTCACAGCAAACTCCTACTGGCTCCATCACTATCACCTCAGCTTCCCCCAAAGTAATGAAGTGTGCTGAGGGCAGATGAACTTCAAGGGGCACAATTGCTCATCCAGACACATTTTCTAGGGGGTGAAGGCTTAGCAGGAGGGAAATAAATTAGCTTGCATTGGAGTAATATATCCATAATGTTTTAAAATAATCTTCTTCTAGGTATCTCGGCAGAAGTGAACTGGGGCTGCATTTCTCTTAGGGGAAATCTCAACCATCATATTCTTTTTGGATACCCACTTCAGTTCTTCAAAAGCATTTTCTTCCTTAGAGGAGTAGTGGTCAAGGGGACTAAGGATGCTGCCACCTGGGAAAAGTCTCAGCCATCTTTTTCTCTCTTTGAATCTCTTTACTCCTTCTTGTCTCTTTGTTGTAGGGAAGGGAGGAGGGTGAAAAGTCTGCATCTCTTTCTAGAAAAAAACTGAAAAGCATCTCCACTCTGGAAAGGTCTGGAGTCAACAGTCTACACAAGCTCACTCTAGATACTGGGGCACTCTGCTTCTGGATCTATGCTCTTGAGTTTGCCACTTTTTGATATTAGCCATCCAATTACTAAGGTTTTTGATTTGGCTAGTGTCTTTGTAGAAAATAAAGAAAAGTAAACCATTTGACCTGCTTTGACTCTAGGCCTTTGGTTGGCCTTTAGCTTAGATAAAATAATATGAATAAGAATTATTGTTATTATAATAGTGTTAGCTTATTGTGCCCTAACTCTGTGGTCCAGTGGTATGTGTTTTGTATGGATTGGTTTATTTAATTTTTACACTCTCTGAAGTAACTACTATTAATATGTCCATTTTATAGATGAGTGCTTCATTTGGTCCACCAGATCCCTCCAATGAAAAGGAAAACCATTTTCTGCAATTACTAAGTAATCCAAGAGTGATATTTTTACACCATCCAAACATCTTGTTCCTCAATAACCCTTTACCCAATGGCTTTAACGTTTTGTACCAACTGGTTACTACATTATGGTTACAAAAGCATGATTTTCTCTTTTTGTCTGTCCTTCTATATTTATTACCTTACATCCTTCAGCAGAAAAGAGCATTTCCTTCTCCCTTTCTTTTCCTTGAGCATCACTTGGGCCCATGGATTTTTATTTATTCAGCATTATAATAATTTATGGCCATTATTCTTTTTGATGCTCAAATTATCTCAAATTTACCCAGTAGGAGCTCCTTCAAGTTGCCTCTTATGTCCTTCCAATACTCTTTGAGTGCTTTCTTGCTTTCTGGCACAGCAAAATATTTCAGTCTCACTCCCATACTATCCCTGCCCCAGACCTATAACCAGCCATTTCTCTAAAGAACCCTGTTTCCTCTCAGAGAGAAATGGCATTTAGACACCAAATCTGATCATCGGGTAAGTTCAATGCCACTCAGTGTCATTGTCTCCAGACTCCTTCACTGGACAGAGCCAGAAAAGATATTTTTTCAAAAAATAACGAATTCATTTTGATATTTCCATTTTCATTATTCTGATGGAGAGCCAGAAGAACTGGATTTGCAGCTGTGCCTCCCATGCTGTTTCCTTTGTGAGCTCTCTTCTCTCTGTTGGCCATTGGAAGATGTTGCTATCTGCAATCTAACCTCTGGCTCTTCCAGACTTTCTGACACCTTTGATTCCAGAGAACACTTAAATGATTGTTTTCCAGGCTGGCTTTTTCTGCTGCTATTATTTGTCCCCATGCCACATCGAGGCTAGGGCTGGATACCAAATAACACCCTGTGCGATCTCACTACGCCATATCCCTAGTTGCTAAGAGAACATCATATCTCAAGGACATAGTTTGGCTATTTGGAAGGTGTGGAACTTTCATTAGCTTCTAGCCAGAATTATTTTCTGTTCACAGGTGAAATACAATGTTATTATCCTCAAGGTTCTCTTATAAAAACTACATCTTTTCCAGCTTCACCTCATCGTGCTTTTGGCTTTTTGTAGACATCTTGTTTGCATTTGCAAATTCATTACCCCCAAAAAAGGTGAGTTTAGTAAAAAAACATTGCTAACTATCACTCATATTTATCGTGTTGTGTTAAACACCGTTTATCATTTTTACAGTAGCAATAATGGCAATTAGATCTACATTAGCTCACCTATAGTACATGTTTAGATACCATTGGCCTCGTGGCTTTTCTTCTTAACTTGTCTTTTTTATTGTGGCAGGAAAAGGAGTTAGATAATTATCAGTTTTCTTTTTCTAGTCTTGGTTTTTTTTCTTCTTCTTTAGTTTGTTCAAAGGATCTGGAATCCTCAGGTTGAATCCACTGCTCAGAGTTCCTTTTCCATTTTCCTTACAATGTTTCTCACATTCATTTCCTTTGTGAATCTCTTATTCTGTTTCTCATCAACTATCCCCTTCTTCTCTCTTTAGCATGGTGGTTAAGAGTATGGTTTCTGGTCTATGGCCATACCAAAAAAAAAAAAGAAAGTATGGTTTCTGGAGATAGTTTCTATAGCTATATAGTTTTAGGCAGGCTACTTGATTTTTCTGCCTTATGTTCCTTATCTGAAAATCAGGGATAATAACAGTACCTACCTCAAAATATTGTTGTGAGATTAATTGAACAATATGTGTAAATCATGTAAAATAGTGCCTCACATAAAAAATGTTTCAGTAAGTGTGAGCATCTTTTATTATTTACTGGTGCCTATAGCCTTTGTATGTAAATGTCTTTATCATCATGAAAAAGACTTACATCTGTTTGCTTCTAGGACAAAATACCTGTCCCTCATTCCTCCACAAATAAATTCAACAGGGTCCTACTACCTCCATTCTTCACATAGAAGGCAAAGGTGTCTCACCTGAGTAAATGACAAGTGGGAGATACAGGAAAGGGGGGGGGGGGTAGTGCAAGTGTACCACTCCTCACTCTTAGACATGCTGACTTTGTTCTCCCTCTCTGTCATGTCTTTCTGTAGGTAGAGTTGCCAGATAAAATTCAGGACAATGAGTTCAATTTGAATTTTAGATAAATAACAAATCATTTGTTGTCATGGACATACTTATACTGTATTGTAAATATCTTTAATTTTGTGTATATTACGATGTTTTGACATCCTACAAAAAACCTTTCTGGCTTGGGAGAGGTTGCCCCTTCCTGAGCTAGCCAATTCTTAGGCATTGCAAAGGGCCTAGGCAGAGCGTGTTTTTGAGCACAAACTAACAAATCCAGAGCCATCACTCCTCTCTCTAGCCTGTACACACCACAAGACGATATTCCTCTGCCTTAATCATCCCAGGTCAGATGCCAGGCAGCTAGGTACTACCTCTATAGCCTGAAGCGCAACAAAATTATTCAACCTAGCCAATCTTAAACTGTTCACTCTGCCCTGCTTTGCCTTTCCTGTGGAAACCCTAATAAAGGCTGTGACCTAAACCTTTCCCTTGCCCCTGACTTCTGCCTCCTGACCACTCTGGTATCTTTCCTATGTGGCCTTGACCAGTGTACAATGTCTCCTGTCTCTAGGATCTGTGAATATAATAGACTTTGTTTTCTCCTGAGCCTCTCCTGTCTCCTCTTGTAGGCATACCTGACTGACCATCTCATAAAAGAATATAAAGCATATGCTAACAAATGACTTGTTGTTTATCTGAAATTCAAATTAAACTAGGCGTCCTGTATTTTTATTTTCTAAATCTGGTGACCTTAGCTGGAGGTCCCATGACAGGGACCAGTACAACATCCTCTGTCTGAGGGTATCATGATTCAGTAAGAAGGGGAGCTATAGCAGATGCTGTCAGTCTGCTGCTCTCTCCTTTGGACCTAATAGGCTAGCACGCTCCAGCCCACCTCCGGCTACCAATGTCTGCATCTCTAGGCCTGAGGGCTTTTTCTGAAACTGGAAAGACAGATGAGAAACACTGATGAAATAGCTACTGCCCCTCATCCACTGCAGTAGCTGTCAACCAATGACTGCCAGAAGTTGGGGTATAAATGCCCCAGCTCCCTTGGTCCCCTGGGTATGATAATTCTGAGACATATATTTTATAGCATCTCCCTGAGTCTTCTCTCAGGATTAAGCTCCAGTTGTCCACTGTGGTAGTTGGCTTAATAATAGACCTTCTCCCTGAAAGAGTTGCCTTTCCTTTCACTCTGTCAGTGGTCCTTGTGCCTCCCCAATACACAACTGGCAATAGGATCCTCATGGAAGGCTCTGATTCTTGGAAATCCAACTGAGATATGAGCTCTTGGTTTCTCCTTTGTTTCCAGCACCTTTCTGCTGATGCCTGTATTATGTTAACCCCTTTGGTCAATGCTACTACTTGAGAGGAATAAAGTTATGGCTTTTGTTCTTAAAAAGGAAATAAAAACTCTCTCCAGTTGCTATATTGTTTCAGAAAAGTTGTTTCATTTTTCATACTTGGCTTACATTTTAGTAATTGTTTGCTCTGCTTTTTTGACAACAAATAATCTGTGTCTTTCTCCAGGATGCTAAGAGATTGGTTTGCAATTGGATGTTAAGACCAGCTCTGGCACAACAAATGAAAGCCCTTCCACTGATGCTTGTGAGGAACTCTAACAAAGGTAGGAAAATATGCAGTAAAATTACTTGCCTCTTTGAGTTGGCAAAGAATATAATTAAAATAAAAAATGACATCTTATGTGACAGAGTCTGAGTAGGAAGCATAGCGTTTATCACCTCCTGTTCACTAGCTTTTCTTTGGAGAAAAAAGTCAGCAAGATTTTATCTTGGATGACGCCTACTCACCTGGCTTGGCTTAAGCTAAAAAAAAACATGAAAATGGTGGGGTGTAAAATAACGTGCCAGATATGCAATTTGGCTTAAACACTAAAGCCAAAATTTTCTTTCCCAGAAAAGGGATAATCAGTAAATCCATACTATATATTGACAACTAATAAAGGTACAAACACTGTTAAAGAAAATGGAGCACGGGTTGTTGTCAGTACGTAAGTGTGGCGAGAAGTAGCAATGTCTATCCTTCAGGATTATATCAGGAGAGTCCTGAAGGCTAAAACTCAATGTGTATCCAGATACCTAGGAAAAAAACCCATTGTGTGAAGCAGGATATATGTGAATGATGAAGCAGGTCATACAGGGATTTTATTGTATTTATCTTATAATAAACATTTTTATCTCTAATAATTACCACTAAAGGAAAACTTCCTGAAACTGACCTGACTCTTCACTGAGGAGTAAGAATTAAAACTGCTGAACTCTGGAGTCTTGCTGAATAACTCGTCTAAGAACTCAGGATCCCTCAAATCTAGGCCTCATCTCAGACCACAGCATCCTTTCTTTCCTAAATACAGTCTCTGAGTGGGAGGTTCTCAATGTAGTACTGACGTAGGTGTGAACATTCAGTGTTTAAAGTCATGGGAAGCAACTTAAATTAAATTGCCTTGAAGTTTTTCAGGCTTTGAAATTTCTATTTTGGATTTTTTAAAAAGGAGGGGTGAGGAGAGAGAAAGAGAAACAGCTTGTTCACTGGGTAGCTTTCGGTCCACCCGCTTCCCCTACCCCCCAACTCTGGAAATCAACAATCATTTTATTGGCACTAGTACAACAAGTCTGTCAGTACTGGAGAAAATGTACTTTTTGGTGTGTGCTTTTTGTATTGGTGACTTTAGTGAAAAAACCCTTTCCAGTAAGGTCTTCTCTTTACCAAGTAGAGTTACAGCCATCACCAAGAGAAGCTATATTTACAAGACCACGTTCCCTTGCAAGCTTGCTTGTACAATCTGCTCCTGAACATTCCATCTGGCATGGAATGAAGAGATTCAAGACATGGGCTTACTTAAAGCAATATATATTTTTTAAACCAGAGATTCGCATTCTGAGGAATGAAAGGAATAGATTCTACTCCTATTTCTATTAAGCTTTCACAATTCCATTATTTAGGTTATTGATCTGAATTGATTGTGGTGTCCAGAAAAGCAGCAACAAAGATGTAAAATCTAAAGGAAAATGGTTTGGGGCTGAAACTGGCCATCAACCCGTCCACAAATGTTTCTCAACAACAATATTGCTAAACCTCAAGCTTATGTGCATTTTCTTTATGTCTTGATTCTGCTGGTTGTTTCTGTTTACATTGATCAGTGGATGCAGATTGGTTCTGTGTCCTTAAATATGTAACGTTAATTTGGGAAGTGAATGGCAGCAGTTCTAATGCCTGGCAAGTAGTGGGTGCTAAATGAATATTTATTGAATGAAAGAATACTTTACATTTTAATAGCATTATGCACTTTCTCAAGTGCTGCAATAGTCATTGTTTTATTTGCTTCTCACAAGTAGCTAGGGAAGAAACTGAGGATCACTGATTCTATATCCCTGATTAAGGTTACCCAGCTGGCAAGAGGCTAAGTTAGGATTTAAACTCAGATTACATGAATGGAAGATCATACCTTGACTCTACCAGGCATGGAGGCATGGAATGCAAGGCACCTTTGGGGAAGAACAACTAGTTCAGTTTAATGGCGGTTTAGGGAATGTTATGTAGGGAGCTGACAGGAGGCTATTATGGAATGGTAAATTTGGATCATCTTGTAGAGAGCCTTGAATGGCAGACTAACGTGTTTGGACTGTACTCCAAAGTCAGTGGGTTAGTGTTGTAATTTAGGCAGATTATCTTTTTCCGTGATGGACTGGAGCTCGGTGACAGTGGTAGCAAGCAGAGATGTTTCTTCCTCAGAAACAGGAAAAAAGAGAAGTTGAGGTACAGAGAGACTTTGAAGTGGGGACAGGGGAAGTTGGAATGCTGTGCCCAAAGTATTAGCCTTTGTAGTCTCAAGGTATGATTCCAAGTGTGAGTGGAAATCGGGTAGGATGGAAGCTTTGTGGAGGCACTTTCCAACCTTTCATATGAACAGAAAATAAAAGAGCTTCTAGACAGCAGTTAAGGTCTATCTGAGACTAGATGTCATGAATTGTGGTGGACCCGACTGGAAAAGTGTTGAGCCTTTTAGCAATACAGTCAGTGTAGTGGGAAGAGCAGAAAACACAGATATTAAAGGAATAAGGCATTATACATTTGGGGTTTTTGCACCTAGAACATGCTCAATTAAAGTTGTTAACTAGAAGTTAGGGTGACAAGATAGAAGAACTGGAAAGGATGGATGACCAGGAAGTAGTCATAAGAAAATTTAAGCTCAGGCTCATTATATGTGAGGATGTAGGAGAGGGAATTGTAGAGCTAGAGGAGGAATTTGAGAGTTTGGGTTCTTAGAGACTTTTTGAGAAATGACAGTTTCAGAAGTATAACGAGTGACTAAAATGCAATGGAGATGGAGGTCATTGGGGTTTAGGGAACCAGTGTAATAGAGACCAGGGTAATAGGAGAGTCATCAGCAAGGATGGTGACCTCAATGAGGAGAGTGTAAAGCAAAGGGCCAGAGAAGAGCTACAGTGAAGCTTAATTTAAATAGAAAGACCTTATTGAAATGAAAGACCAAATCAAATTGAATTTCTTTATATCTGACTATTCATCTATCCCCCTGCCCCAGCCTACCCCACCTTCAACTTTCATTGCCAGATTACAGGTCTTCCATGAACAAAAATTCACTTTTAAACACAGTCTTTAAAATTATAGGAAAGCCTATATGCTGTTTATAGGGAAGAAGAAAACTTCCCTGTTTTCACAAATGAATAGAACAAGGTTGAAATAGTGCCTTAACACAGTTCTTGGCAGGGAAGAAATTGAGAGGTATAGCCAACAGCTGTGAAACTAGAGTAGGCACAAAGATAGGGAAGGTTGCAAACTGGACTGGAACAAATGCATTTAGACTTTGCTGAGGAAATGCCAATGGTTATTTCTTAGAGTAAATGTAAACTTATTTAAAATTCATTAGAAAGGAAATAAGAGAATTGCAGGAAAATCATAAATAATATGTCTAGGGTGGCTAGAGAGAATTTCAAAGCTTAGATAATGATTCTACTGCAAATTAATGTGGGCTGCCATTTTTTGTTTTCCAGCAAGCTTATCACTGGTATCAACGCCAATCTCCATGGTGCTGAGTCCATTCTCCTCAAGCCCTGAACTCCTCCTTCTCTGCTTCCCCTGTCTCCCCAACACATCCACTCTTATCTGACTTTGTTAGGAAAGAACAGAAATCATCCATTGTTAGCTTCTTCAGCTTTCCTCCACTCCATCTCACACTTTCTCTGCATTCTCATCCTCCTTCAACTTCTTCCCTCCCTTCCACTTTGGAGACAGGTTTCTGCCACTTTGCTGAGGGAGTGAAGGCTCATTCTCCATGGGTATCCCTGTTACCTCTCTTCAAGGCTCCTCCATATTCATCAGCAAGTTCCTCATTCCAGAACAATTAGTCTCTCTGCCATATCATTCCTTTCATCCTATTGAAGTAAGTCTCTTGATGCTTATTCCATATCTCATAACCCTATGAACCCTTCCCAACTCTTATATATTAGGTTATGGCTCAAGGAATTCTGACATACTAAAAGCAACCAAGTGAACAGATTCATAACTAAGGCTGTATAATTCCCTACTAAAAAACAGAGACTAACATTACGCAAGATAAGTTGATGTTTGGCTCCTTATAACTGCAACCAACTATTGTATGTATGCTGTATATATACAGTAGTTGATTGCATATATAGTATATAAATATATATACAACTGCAACCTACATTTCAGTTGTAAAAAGTTATGAATTTTCATATGCATTTTATTATTTAACTCCATTTAACAGGAGTCCAGATAAAAATCACTTCTTGCTTAGTGTGAATTTCCCTTCAGCTTTGGAATCGAATCAGTCCAAAGAAGGTTATTCTCAAGTTGGAAAAGTCCTAATTGCTTTTGTAAAAATTAAGGAGGTTCTTACAGAATAAGCCCTCAACTCTCTGGCAACTGACAATTGGAAACCAGAAGTATTTTCCATATTGTGGTGAAGATTGTTTCTAAAAATTCTATTCCCAGAGAATGGAGATAAGACAAACAGGGGGAAGGGTGGTTAGGAGGTGTGTTTTGTGTTTGTTTGTATATGGAGTCAGACCAACTGATCTCTCACACTAAAATACCAAAAATATTGGAGCATTTTAAAAATAAGTGGTAAGCTTCCTTACCACTGAAGTTAGAATGACATGATGATGGCAAACATACTCTTGGTCTGGTAGACAGTGAAAATCAGAAAAAAAGGGAAATATAGCACTCTTAGGAGCAGATGGCAGTGCTTTCAAAACTTTTTGAGTTTTTCTTTGCATTTTTCAAACTCATGTAATGTAACCAATTAAAGTTACTAAAATCAGATGGTATAATGACAGTGAGCACTATAGCACCTAGCAGACTGAAAGGATAGATATGTGGAGTAATACTAATGATGGATACCATTAGTTAAGACTGGATAAAGGAAAATTACAGATGACTCCATGTTAAGTCACATTGTCCTGACTACTCCTATTTTGGCCACTCTACGTGTCTCTACTTACTTATCTCTGAAAGACGTCCATTGATGTTGAGGTGGCATCTGATTTTTTTTAGCTTATTTTGAGCTAATTTTAGATTTTCAGAAAAACTAACTTTAGATTTACTAGCAAAACTAGTGCAGAGTGTTTCCACATAACCCTTACCCAGCTTTTCTTAATTGTTAGCATCTTACCTAATCACGGTACAATTATCAAAACCAGGAAATTAACATTGGTACAGTACTATTAACTAAACTGCAGACCTCATTTAGATTTCACCAATTTTTCCACTAAAGTCCTTTTCATGGTCTAGGATTCAATCCAGGATCCCATATATCATTAAATTGTTATGTCTCCTTAGTCTCCTCCAATCTGTGACAGTCCTCAGTCTTTCCTTCTCTTTTATGACCTTGACACTTTTGAAGAGTATTGATCAGTAATTTTCTAGAATGTCCCTCAGTTTGTGTTTGTTTGGTGCTTTCTCCTGATCAGATTGAGGTTAGCATTTTTGGCAAGAATGCCACCGAGTGATGTTGTGTCCTTCTCAGTGTTTCATATCAAAGGGTTCATGATGTCAGTATGTCCCATTACTGGTGATGTTAACCTTGATCACTTGGTTAAAGTGGTGTCTGTTGGGTTTCTCCACTATAAAGGTGCCATCATTCCCTTTGTAGTTAATACATATCTTCAGCGACTATGATTTTTAAGAGCTAAGTAGGGCAAGATTGCTCACATGTTTTCAAATGACTGGGCAACCATGAAGGGTAGGAAGACTAGTAACGTGACTTTGAACACAGACAAATTTGTTAGGGAGGAAGAAAATCTTCTTTGTGCCTCCCTCCCTCCACATTTCCCACTACCATTTGCAGCTAATAAGAGAAAACAAACATATTCAACCCCTATTTGGGGAAATGGTAATTATCTAATTTATTTTGGTTCTACTGCTATACATTTCAGGTATGGCATCAGAAAGAAGCTCTTGGAAGTCCTTGGTGTTAGAGGTTTTGATTGTTTCTATTTCTTATCATTTCCTAAATAGTCATAATCTCTTTCCCTATATGTGTAAGGAAAGAAAGACTTCACCAAAAAAGTCATCAGTTTTTATTTTTAGATCATAGAAAACTCTGGTCTTTATTAATTATAACAATATTAGTCATACTGACCAAATATTAAAATCCTCTTACAATAAAATAGTGGAATGGCATGATTCCTCCTAGTTATACTTTCCCGGCTGACTATAAGTGTCACTGATGTCCTGTTCTTTAACCTCTCCAACTAATTTGTTTATTCCTTTGTTCATTCATCCATTCTTCATTCACTCATGCACTTACTGGCTGAGTGCATACTAAGTAAAAGGCACTGCACTGAATGTCAGGAGATAAAGAAAAGAGTAAGAGACTATGCCTGCCCACAGTACATTTACTATTTACTCCACACTGTCTTCAATAGTGCCTGTACCAATTTACATTCCCACCAATAGTGCATGAGGGATTCCTTTACTCCACATCCTCGCCAGCACTTGTTATTTGTTGTCTTTTTGATAATAGCCATTCTGATAGATGTGAGGTGATATCTCATTGTGGCTTTGATTTGTGTTTCCCTAATAATTAGTGATGTTAAGCATCTTTCATTGTGCCTGTTGGCCATTTGTACGTCTTGGAAAAATGTATATTCAGGTCCTCTGCATATTTTAAATCAGATTGCTTTTAAATATTGAGTTGTATGAGTTCTTTATGTATTTTGGATATTAACTCTTTATCAGACATATCTTTTGCAAATATCATCTCCCATTCAGTAGGTTGCCTTTTCATTTTGTCGATGGTTTCCTTTGTTGTGCAAAAGCTTCTTAGTTTAATGTATTCCTATTTGCTTATTTCGGCTTTTGTTGCACTTGCCTAGGGAGACAGATCCAAAAAATTATTGCCAAGACCAAGGTCAAAGACCTTACTGCCTATGTTTTCTTCTAGGAGTTTTATGGTGTCAGGTCTTACATTTAAGTCTTTAATTCATTTTGAGTTTATTTTTGTATATGATGTGAGAAACTGGTCTAGTTTCATCCTTTTTCATGTAGCTGTCCAGTTTTCCCAACAACATTTATTGAAGAGGCTGTATTTCCCCCATTGTATATTCTTGCCTCCTTATTATAGATTAATTGCTATAAGCGTGGGTTTGTTTCTGGGTTCTCCATTCTGTTTCATTTAACTATGTATGTTTTATGCCAATTCCATACTGTTTTGACTACATAGCTTTGTAGTATAGTTTGAAATCAGGGCATGTGATACCTCCAGCTTTGTCCTTCTTTCTCAAGATTGCTTTGGCTAGGGCTTCCCTGGTGGAACAGTGGTTAAGAATCTGCCTGCCAATGCAAGGGATATGGGTTCAAGCCCTGGCCCAGGAAGATCCCACATGCCATGGAGCAACTAAGCCCATGCGCCACAATTACTGAGCCTGCACTCTAGAGCCCACAAGACACAACAAGCCCACACGCCTAGAGTCTGTGCTCTGCAACAAGAGAAGCCACCGCAATGAGAAGCCCGTGCACCATAATGAAGAGTAGCCCCCACTCACTACAACTAGAGAAAGCCCGCACACAGCAATGAAGACCTAACACAGCCAAAAATAAAAACAAATAAATAAAAAAAATTATCAAAAAAAAATTGCTTTGGCTATTCAGGGTTTTTTTGTGGTTCCATACAAATTTTAGGATTATTTGTTCTATTTCTTTCAAAAATGCCATTGGAATTTTGATAGTGATTGCATTAAATCTGTCAATTATTTTGAGTAAGTAGTATGATCATTTAAAAAATATTAACTCTTCCAATCCAAGAGCATGGTATATCTTTCCATTTATTTGTGTCATCTTCAATTTCTTTCACTAATGTGTTATAGTTTTCAGGGTACAGGTCTTTCACCTCCTAGGTTAAATTTATTGCTAGGTATTTTATTCTTTGTGATGCAATGGTAAATGGGTTTGTTTTCTTAATTTCTATTTCTGCTAGCTTGTTATTAGTGTATAGAAACAGCAGATTTCTGTATATTGATTTTATATCTTGCAACTTAATTCATTTATTAGTTCTAATAGGTTTTGGTGACGTGGTAGGGTTTTCTATATACAGTATCATGTCATCTGCAGATGGTTACAGTTTTACTTATTCCTCCCAATTTGTATGCCCTTTACTCCATTTTCTTGACTGATTGCTGTGGCTAGGACTTCCAGTACTATAATGAATAAAAGTTGTAGGAGTGGGCATCCTTGACTTGTTCTTGATCTTAAAAGAAAAGCTTTCAGTTTTTCATCATTGAGTATGATAACTGTGGATCTGCCAAATATGACCTTTATTATGTTGAGGTATGTTCCCTCTATACCTACTTTGTTGAAAGTTTTTAACATAAATGGATGTTGAGTTTTTCAAATGCTTTTTCTGCATCTATTGAGATGATCATATGATTTTTATCCTTTGTTTCATTAATGTGGTGTATCACATTGATTGATTTGCAGATATTGAACCATTCTTTCATCCCTGGAATAAATCCCACTTGATCATGATGTATGATCCTTTTAATGTATTGTTGAATTAGATCTGCTAGTATTTTGTTAAGGATTTTTACATCTATGTTCATTAGGGATATTGGCTATTGGCCTGTAATTTTCTTTTCTTTTCTTTTCTTTTTTTGTAGTGTCTTTGTCTGGTTCTGGCATCAGGGTAATATTGGCCTCACAGAATGAGTTTGGCAGCATTCCATCCTTCTCAATTTTGGGAATAGTTTGAGAAGGACAGATTTTAACTCTTCTGTAAATGTTTGGTAGAATTCACTTGTGAAGCCATGTGGTCCTTGACTTTTGTTCATTGAGAGGGTTTTGATTACTGATTCATTCTCCTTACTAGTATTTTGTCTATTCGGATTTTCTATTTCTTTATGATTCAACCTTTGAAGATTGTATGTTTCTAGGAATTTATCCACTTCTAGGTTGTCCAATTTGTTTGCATATCATTGTTCATAGTGATCTCTTATGATTTTTTGCACTTCTGTGGTATCAGTTGTAACTTCTCATTCATTTCTGATTTATTTGGCCCTTCTCTCTTTCTTGATGAGTCTGGCTAAAGCTTTATCAATTTCGTTTATCTTTTCAAAAATTCAGCTCTTAGTTTCATTGACCTTTTCTATTTATTTTTTAGTTTCCAGTTTATTTATTTTTGCTCTGATCTTTATTATTTCCTTCCTTCTACTAACTCTGGGCTTCGTTAGTTCTTCTTTTTCTAGTTCCTTTAGGTGTACAGTTCGTATATTGGAGATTTTTCCTGTTTCTTTAGGTAGCCCTATACTGCTATGAACTTCCTTCTTAGAACTACTTTTGCTGAGTCTCATAGATTTTGGAAAGTTTTATTTCCATTTTCATTTGTCTCATGGTATTTTTTGATTTCTTCTTTTCTTTGATCCATTGGCTGTTTAGTAGCACGTTGTTTATTCTTCACATGTTTGTGGTTTTTTTCAGTTTCCTTCTTGTAATTAATTTCTAATTTTGTATCATTGTGGTCAAAAAAGAGGATTGATATGAGTTTAATACTCTTAAGTTTATTGAGACTTGTTTTGTGGTCTAACATGTGACCTGTCCTGGAGAATATTCCATGTGGGCTTGCAAAGAACGTATTCTGCAGTTTTGGAATGGAATATTCTGTATACATCTATTAAGTTCATTTGGTATAATGTGTTGTTTAGGGCCACTTTTTCCTTATTGATTTTCTGTCTCGATGATCTGTCCATTGATGTAAGTAGGGTATTAAAGTCCCATACTATTATTGTATTACTGTCAATTTCTCCCTTTATGTCTGTTAATATTTGCTTTATATATTTAGGTGCTCCTGTGTTGGATGCATAAATATTTACAAATGTTATATCCTCTTCTTGGATTGACCTCCTTATTGTTATGAAATGCCCTTCTTTGTCTTTTGTTGCAGTATTTGTTTAAAAGTTTATTTTGTCTGATATGGCTATTGCTACCCCAGCTTTCTTATTGTTCCATTTGCATGGAATATCTTTTCCATCCCTTTACTTTCAATCTGTGTGCTTCTTTAGTTCTGAAGTGAGTCTCTTAGAGCCAGCACATAGATGGGTCTTGATTTTTTATCCATTCAGCCACTCTATGCACTTTGATTGGAGCATTTAGTTCATTTACATTTAAAGTGATTTTTGATAGGTACGTAATTATTGCTATTTTGTTAATTGTATTGTGGTTGTTTTTGTAGTTCTTCTTTGCTCCTTTCTTCTCTTGGTCTCTTCCCTTGCGGTTTGATGATTTCCTTTACTGTTATGTTTGGGTTCCTTTCTCTTTATGTTTTGTGTAGCTATTGTAGGTTTTTGGTTTACAGTTAACATGAGGTTTACATATATCGACCTATATATATATAGCAGTTTATTTTAAGCTGATAGTCGCTTATGTTTGAATGCATTCTAAAAGCACTATATTTTTACTCCCCAACCCCACATTTTGTTTTTGACAGCATATTTTACACCTTTTAATTCTGTGTATCTCAACAATTTCTTGTAGCTATAGTTGATTTTACTACTTTTGTCATTTAACCTTCATACTAGTTTTTTAAGCAGCTGATCTATATATTTGCCTTTAACATCTGAATTTATTTCTTTCATATATTTTCTTATTTCTAGTTATTACCCTTTCTTTCCTGCTTAAAGAGGACCCTTTAACATTTTTTGTAAGGCTGGTTTAGGGGTGATGAACTCCTTTAGTTTTTGCTTGTCCTTAAATCTCTTTATCTCTCTTTCGATTCTGAATGCTATATTCGCCAGGTAGAATCAGGTATTCTTGGTTCCTTTCAGCAATTTAAATATTATATATCATGCCACTCCCTTCTGGCCTGAATACTTTCTGCTGAAAAATCAGCTGATAGCCTTATGGAGTTTCCCTTGTATGAGACTAGTTGTTTTTCCCTTGCTGCCTTCAAAATTTTCTCTTTATCTTTAATTACTGCCATTTTCATTATAAAATGTCTTGGTGTGCATCTCTTTGGGTTCATCTTGTTAGGGACTTTCTGTACTTCCTGGACCTGAATATCTGTTTCCTTACCTCAGTTAGGAAAACTTTCAGCCATTAATTCCTCAAATAAGTTTTCTGCCTCTTTCTCTCCTCTCCTTCTGGGACCCCTATAACGTGAATGCTAGTATACTTGATACTGTCCCAGAGGTCCCTTAAACTATCCTCATTTTTAAAAACTCTTTTCTCTTTTTGCTGTTATGATTGGGTGATTTCCATTATTCTGTCTTCCAGATGGCTAATCTAGTCTTCTGTATCATCTAACCTGCTATTGACTCTCTTTGGTGTATTTTTCATTTCAGTTATTATATTCTTCAGCTCTGATGGGTTCTATCTTATATTTTCTAACTCTTTGTTGAAATTCTCTCTGTGTTCCTCCATTCTTCTCCTGAGTTCGGTAAGCATCTTTATGACCATTACTTTGAAATTTTATCAGGTAAGTAATTTATTTAGGGTTTTTCGTGGTTTTATCTTATTCTTTCATTTGGAGATATTCCTCTGTCTCATTTTTTCATTTTCTGTGTTTGTTTTTATGAATTAGGTGAAATAGCTACCTTTCCAAATCTTGAAGGTGTGGCCTTGTGTAGGAGTGTCCCTTGTGTAGACTGTGTGTGCTGGGTGCTTTTGGTGGGCCAGCAGGAGCTGGAGTTGGCTCAGGCCAGGGGGTACAGAGATGTTGGTCAAAGGGTACAGACATGCAGTTAGAAGATGAATAAGTTCTGGAGATCTAATGCACAGCATTGTGATTATAGTTAATTTTCTTTCCTTCACTCCCTCGGGAAGATGGAAGGTCGTCATTTCACAACCATCAATAGTCAATAGTTTTCCATGTACATGTTGACCCCGTACCCAAATACCAAACATACCATCAAATAACCTTCCAGTTTTAAATAGCCTCTTAATTCAAGAAACTCCCAGAGAGAATCAATATGACTTTCTGTTTTCATTTCTACTTTCTTCTCCTAAAAATGTGCAGAAAAGTATAAACTTTGTATAGATTCCCATCACAGCATGTGGAGTTTAATACCCACCCACCACCTCACCCACAAAAGCAAATGGCCATACAAGGAAGTGGAATGAGCCACTCAGCACCACTCTATGAGCAGTTTAAAATAACAGCTTTGTAGAACATATGTGAGCTCAGAATAAAGACCCCTGGTAAATTCATGCAATATGCTTTGTACACTAATAAAATTCATCATGGTCTCTTGGAATGCAACAATTATTCATGCTCTCCTCATTCTGGTTTTTTTTTGGGAGGGGGAGAGAACAAACAGAAATAGTTCTATATAGCAGCATGTTGAGATGAAGGCAAGTAGGATGTGATTTTTCTCAGGTGTGTAGTTCTGTGAGACAGAGCAGCCTGAATATGAAGGTCAGCAACAGTATTGCTTTTTCCTGTCAGAGCACTGGAATTAAGTGAAATGGATTTGAAATAGAAGAACATATTGTACTGTACTTATTATGGAAGAAAACATATCCCTATAACACTTTGTACAAGCTAACATTAGACATGGTAATTAAATTCAGTAGTTGTTCCAAGATTAATAGATGATTTCCTTCAAGTACTTTGCTAGCAGAACAGAATCAGACGGAAGCAAAATGAGAGAAAAATGAATCTCATCCTTTTCATTTCATTGAGCTGCAGGAAAGCACTTTGCAGCTAACCCTTCACAAAGACCCAATACATAGTCTCATGAGGTGGTCTCCCTTCCTTCTGATGCACGTAATCCCCAAGCACATTGACTGTAAAGCAATATCCTTTGACCACTAGCCAATTGCCATCTAAGCTTTTGACAGGACATATCATCATGCATATTAATTGTCAACATAATTTAAATCTGAATTCAAAACTCTCAGCTCATGTCAATAAAGGTGATATTCAATAAGTTATGTTGACTAGGGACAGACTTTTGCTTTTCAAAGAAAATACTGCATTTAGGTCAAATCTACTTATTTTTTTTTTTGCTTATGTATGAAAAGCACCAAATTGAGCAGCATGTTTTATTGGTAAATAAGCTTCCTTTTCCTAGATCTTTTTTCAAGTGAAGATATTCTCTAATCACTTTAAAACCGGATGAGATGTACTGAGAAGGACACACATTACCTTTTGGGTATTACTGTCAAAAACACATAATCTGAATATAATCATTAGAAAACATCAGACAAATCCAAATGAAGGGTCATTCAGTAATTCTTTTAAAATGTCAATGTTATAAAAGACAAAGAAAGGCAGCAGAGAGGGCAAACAGCAGGAGCAAGAAGAACAACAATCCTGAAGCCTGTGGAACAAAAACCACATTCACAGAAAGATACACAAGATGAAAAGGCAGAGGGCTATCTACTTGATGAAGGAACAAGAAAAAACCCCAGAAAAAGAACTAAATGAAGTGGAGATAGGCAACCGTACAGAAAAAGAATTCAGAATAATGATAGTGAAGATGATCTAGGACCTCGTAAAAAGAATGGAGGCAAAGATCAAGAAGATGCAAGAAATGTTTAACAAAGACCTAGAAGAATTAAAGAACAAACAAACAGAGATGAACAATACAATAACTGAAATGAAAACTACACTAGAAGGAATCAATAGCAGAATAACTGAGGCAGAAGAACGGATAAGTGACCTGGAAGACAGAATGGTGGAATTCACTGCTGCAGAACAGAATAAAGAAAAAAGAATGAAAAGAAATGAAGACAGCCTAAGAGATCTCTGGGACAACATTAAACCAACAACATTCGCATTATAGGGGGTCCCAAAAGGAGAAGAGACAGAGAAAGGACCAGAGAAAATATTTGAAGAGATTATAGTCGAAAACTTCCCTAACATGGGAAAGGAAATAGCCACCTAGGTCCAGGAAATGCAGAGAGTCCCATACAGGATAAACCCAAGGAGAAACATGCTGAGACACACAGTAATCAAATTGGCAAAAATTAAAGACAAAGAATAATTATTGAAAGCAGATAGGGAAAAACGACAAATAACATAAAAGGGAACTCCCATAAGGTTAACAACTGATTTCTCAGCAGAAACTCTACAAGCCAGAAGGGAGTGGCATGATATACTTAAAGTGAGGAAAGGGAAGAACCTACAACCAAGATTACTCTACCCAGCACAGATCTCATTCAGATTCCATAGAGAAATCAAAAGCTTTACAGACAAGCAAAAGTTAAGAGAATTCAGCACCACCAAACCAGCTCTACAACAAATGCTAAAGGAACTTCTCTAAGGGGGAAACACAAGGGAAGAAAAGGACCTACAAAAACAACCCAAAACAATTAAGAAAATGGTCATAGGAACATACAGATTGATAATTACCTTACACATGAATGGATTAAATGCTCCAACCAAAAGACACAAGCTTGCTGAATGGATACAAAAACAAGACCCATATATATACTGTCTACAAGAGACCCACTTCAGACCTAGGGACACATACAGACTGAAAGTGAGGGGATGGAAAAAGATATTCCATGCAAATGGAAATCAAAAGAAAGTTGGAGTAGCAATACTCATATCAGATAAAATAGACGTTAAAATAAAGAATGTTACAAGAGACAAGGAAGGACACTACATAATGATTAAGGGATCAATCCAAGAAGAAGATAAAACAATTATAAATATATATGCACCCAACATAGGAGCACCTCAATACATAAGGCAACTGCTAACAGCTATAAAAGAGGAAATCGACAGTAAAACAATAACAGTGGGGGACTTTAACACCTCACTTACACCAATGACAGATCATCCAAAATGAAAATAAATAAGGAAACACAAGCTTTAAATGACACAATAGACCAGATAGATTTAATTGATATTTATAGGACATTCCATCCAAAAACAGCAGATTACATTTTCTTCTCAAGTGCGCATGGAATATTCTCCAGGATGGATCACATCTTGGGTCACAAATCAAGCCTCAGTAAATTTAAGAAAATTGAAATCATATCAAGCGTCTTTTCTGACCACAACACTATGAGATTAGAAATGAATTACAGGGAAAAAAACGTAAAAAACACAAACACATGGAGGCTAAACAATACGTTACTAAATAACCAAGAGATCACTGAAGAAATCAAAGAGGAAGTCAAAAAATACCTAGAGACAAATGACAATGAAAACACAACAATCCAAAACCTATGGGAGGCAGCAAAAGCAGTTCTAAGAGGGAAGTTTATAGCTATAGAAGCCTACCTCAAGAAACAAGAAAAATCTCAAATAAATAATCTAAACTTACACCTAAAGGAACCAGAGAAAGAAGAAAAAACAAAAGCCAAAGTTAGCAGAAGGAAAGAAATAATAAAGATCAGAGCAGAAATAAATGAAATAGAAACAAAGAAAACAATAGCAAAGATCAATAAAACTAAAAGCTGGCTCTTTGAGAAGATAAACAAAATTGATAAACCATTAGCCAGACTCATCAAGAAAAAGAGGGAGAGGACTCAAATCAATAAAACTAGAAATGAAAAAGGAGAAGTTACAACAGACACCGCAGAAATACAAAGCATCCTAAGAGACTACTACAAGCAACTCTATGCCAATAAAATGGACAACCTGGAAGAAATGGACAAATTCTTACAAAGGTATAACCTTCCAAGACTGAACCAGGAAGAAACAGAAAATATGAACACGCCAATCACAAGTAATGAAATTGAAACTGTGATTAAAATCTTCAAACAAACAAAAGTCCAGGACCAGGTGGCTTCACAGGTGAGTTCTATCAAACATTTAGAGAAGAGCTAACACCCATCCTTCTCAGACTCTTTCAAAAAATTGCAGAGGAAGGAACACTCCCAAACTCATTCTATGAGGGCACCATCACCCTGATACCAAAACCAGACAAAGATATTACAAAAAAAGAAAATTACAGACCAATATCACTGATGAATATCGATGCAAAAATCCTCAACAAAATACTAGCAAACAGAATCCAACAACACATTAAAAGGATCATACACCATGATCAAGTGGGATTTATCCCAGGGATGCAAGGATTCTTCAATATACGCAAATCAATCAATGTGATACACCATATTAACAAATTGAAGAATAAAAACCATATGATCATCTCAATAGATGCAGAAAAAGCTTTTGACAAAATTCAACACCCATTTATGATAAAAACTCTCCGGGAAGTGGGCATAGAGGGAACCTACCTCAACATAATAAGGGGGGCCATATATGACAAACCCACAGCAAACATCATTCTCAATGGTGAAAAACTGAAAGCATTTCCTCTAAGATCAGGAACAAGACAAGGATGTCCACTCTCACGACTATTATTCAACATAGTTTTGGAAGTCCTAGCCATGGCAATCAGAGAAGAAAAAGAAATAAAAGGAATACAAATTGGAAAAGAAGAAGTAAAACTGTCACTGTTTGCAGATGACATGATACTATACATAGAGAATCCTAAAAATGCTACCAGAAAACTACTAGAGATACTCAATGAATTTGGTAAAGTAGCAGGATACAAAATTAATGCACAGAAATCTTTTGCATTCCTATACACTAATGATGAAAAATTTGAAAGAGAAATTAAGGAAACACTCCCAGTTACCACTGCAACAAAAAGAATAAAATACCTAGGAATAAACCTACCTAGGGAGACAAAAGACCTGTATGCAGAAAACTATAAGACACTGATGAAGGAAATTAAAGATGATACCAACAGATGGAGAGATATACCATATTCTTGGATTGGAAGAATCAATATTGTGAAAATGGCTATACTACCCAAAGCAATCTACAGATTCAATGAAATCCCTATCAAATTACCAATGGCTTTTTTCATGGAACTAGAACAAAAAATCTTAAAATTTGTATGGAGACACAAAAGACCCCGAATAGCCAAAGTAGTCTTGAGGGAAAAAAATGGAGTGGGAGGAATCAGACTCCCTGACTTCAGACTATACTACAAAGCTGCAGTAATCAAGACAATATGGTACTGGCATAAAAACACAAAAACAGATCAATGGAACAAGATAGAAAGCCCAAAGATAAACCAACGCACCTATGGTCAACTAATCTATGACAAAGGAGGCAAGGATATACAACGGAAAAAAGACAGTCTCTTCAATAAGTGGTGCTGGGAAAACTGGACGGCTACATGTAAAAGAATGAAATTAGAACACTCCCTAACACCATTTGACATAAATCACAGCAAAATCTTTTTTGATCCACCTCCTAGGGTAATGGAAATAAAAACAAAAATAAACAAATGGGACCTAATGAAACTTAAAAGCTTTTGCACAGCAAAGGAAACCATAAAAAAGACGAAAAGACAACCCTCAGAATGGGAGAAAATATTTGCAAACGAATCAATGGACAAAGGATTAATCTCCAAAATATATAAACAGTTCATGCAGCTCAAAATTAAAGAAACAAACAACCCAATGCAAAAATGGGCAGAAGACCTAAATAGACATTTCTCCAAAGAAGACATACAGATGGCCAAGAAACACATGAAAAGCTGCTCAACATCACTAATTATAAGAGAAATGGAAAGCAAAACTACAATGAGGTATCACCTCACACCAGTTAGAATGGGCATCATCAGAAAATCTACAAACAACAAATGCTGGAGAGGGTGTGGAGAAAAGGGAACCCTCTTGCACTGTTGCTGGGAATGTACATTGATACAGCCACTATGGAGAACAGTATGGAGGTTCCTTAAAAAGCTAAAAATAGAATTACCATATGATCCAGCAATCCCAGTACTGGGCATATACCCAGAGAAAACCATAATTCAAAAAGACACATGCACCCCAGTGTTCATTGCAGCACTATTTACGATAGCCAGGTCATGGAAGCAACCTAAATGCCCATCGACAGACGAATGGATAAAGAAGATGTGGTACATATATACAATGGGATATTACTCAGCCATAAAAATGAATGAAATCGGATCATTTGTTGAGACGTGGATGGATCTAGAGACTGTCATACAGAGTGAAGTAAGTCAGAAAGAGAAAAACAAATATCGTATATTAACGCATGTATGTGGAACCTAGAAAAATGGTACAGATAAACTGGTTTGTAGGGCAGAGTTTGAGACACAGATGTAGAGAACAAACGTATGGACACCAAGGGGGGAAAGCCACGGCGGGTGGTGCTGGTGGTGTGATGAACTGGGCAATTGGGATTGACATGTATACACTGATGTGTATAAAATGGATGACTAATAAGAACCTGCTGTATAAAAAAATAAATAAAATAAAATTTAAAAATTAAAAAAAATTAAAAAAAATAAAGCTCAAAGGACTGGGAAAAAGAAAAAGAAAGGCAGCAGAACTGTTTCAGATTAAAGGCGACCAAAGCAATAAGACAATTAAATGTAATATGAGATCCTGGACAGGATCCTAGACTTTAAAAGAATTGCTATAAAAGGCATTATTCAATTGGCAAAACTGAAATGTGGATTATAGATTAAATAATAGTACTGTATCGATGTTAAATTTCTTGATTTTGATAATATGATTATGTAAGGTAATATTCTTGTTCTTGGGGTACATAGATTTATATATCTAGGCGTAAAGGGGCATGATTTCTGCAACTTACTCTGAAGTAATTCAGAAAAATATATATCAGTATCTATCTATCTATCTATCTATCTATCTATCTATCTATCTATCCATCCAGAAGCAGAGAGAATGATAAACTAAATGGGGAAGAATATTAACAACTAATGAATCTAGATAAAGAGCACATGGGAATTTTCCATACTATTTATGAACCTCTTATGTAAGGTTGAAATTATTTCCAAATAAAAAGTTTTTTAAAAAATTTAAAAAGATATTCTCTATACTTGGCATTAAGCATCAGTTGTCTCAAAAGTCTTGTATTGCCTCGCTTTCATCTTGTATGCACTGAAATTATTAGCATTGACACAAAAAATTCTTAACAGTGTCAAAGAACTGTAAAAAACGTATTACCTCTTTTAAGTTATGCAAAATTTACCTAAAATCTGTTGGATTTGAAATACGATTCACTGATGTCAATTTTAGAGACCAAGTTTATGTACTTACTCAGTGGATACTACAAATATTCTTTACTATTGTTGTGTGGGAACTTTTTGTTTGGTTCTTTAGCTTAATTCAATGTGCCCCATTCTGAGGAATATTAAAAATGGAAATGTTTTATCTAAGTATCATGTTTTAAAAGAACTTTTGGTTTGATTATTTGTAAGTGACATCATTTGAGACAACTGCTATTCTTAAGGAAATTTGTGGGTGTATGGTCCCATTGTTTTGGGGGGAGCATTATTGACATGTAGTAGGAGGAGGTCAGAATTGATAGACAGTGTGTGGGACAAACCTAACCATGAAAAATTATCTTCTGCATTACTTTCAATGTCCCACTGGACATTCATCATGGCAATAACTTGTTGATAATTATTAAATGTAGAGCATAATTCCATTTTTTAATTTAAAAAATATTTTGCACAGTTTTAATAATCACTGAATTTTCCAGGAATGTAAATGTCACTATCATATACATTGAGGAAAGAGTGAATTTTAAAAAAAATTCTATTAGAAACTGTTTACCAATCTGGAAAATCATGCCATCAATGGCAATGCCACTCATATTTGAGTGGCCAACACAACACACCTAAATCAGTCTGCATTATGAACCGGTCCCCACTATGGAGATTCCACTAACATACACGAATATAACTATATAGCCTTTATTTCAAAATGTCCAAAAGTTTTAAAGTTTCAACAATATTCAATTGCATATTGTCCTATTGCTTTTTTTAAAATTGAAAATGACCTGGTTTGGGCTTTTGGATATTATTATTGTTGTTGTTGTTGTTATTACTATCAATGTTATTTTTTAGACCAGCTTCAGGTTCACAGTAAAATTGAGCAGGAAATGCAGATATTTCTCGTATACTTCCTCCCCTGCACAGCCTCCCCCACTATCAACACCCCACATTAGAGTGTGGTATATTTGTTATAATCAGTGAACCTACACTGACACATCATTATCACCCTATATCCTTAGTTTATTTTTATTTTTTTATTTTTTATTTTTGGCCGCGCCCCGTGGCACAGAACTTCCCTGACCAGGGA
Source organism: Tursiops truncatus (assembly GCF_011762595.2). NCBI lineage: Eukaryota > Metazoa > Chordata > Mammalia > Artiodactyla > Delphinidae > Tursiops > Tursiops truncatus. The sequence continues at coordinate 111,685,005 of NC_047055.1, read as the reverse complement.
TCGAACCTGTGCCCCCTGCAGTGGAAGCATGAAGTCTTAACCACTGGACCACCAGGGAAGTCCCTAAATCCTTAGTTTATATTAGGATTCATGGTGATGTACATTGTTCTGTGGGTTTTGACAAATGTATAAGGACATGTATCCACCATTACAGTATTGTACAGAATAGTTTTACTGCCCTAAATATCCTTCTTTCCACCTATTCATCCCTCCCTCCCCTCTAACCTCTGGCCATCACTCATCTTTTTACGGTCTCCATGGTTTTGCCTTTTCCAGAACATTATATAGTTGGAATTAGAATGCTAAAACATATTGAATGTAGCCTTTTCAGATAGGCTCCTTTCACTTAGTAATATGCATTTAAAATTTCTTACTTCTTTTAAATCCAATTTCATTTATTATAAGTAGAAGTAAACATCTGACTCTTTGTAGTGTGATTGTGCTGAAACATTTACTTGAAATATATTTTATATTATAAATTACTTTCCTCTTATTTCTCCTTTAGATCACAGGATATTATGTAGATTTTTAAAACTTACTGTGAAGTTGGATTATATTACCCTTGAATTTCATCTCAGTAGAGCACAGAGGATGATATAAAATGTTTCTCCTTTTCTTTTCTTTTTTTTTGACACATTGCCTTATTTTATTCAAATAGCAGTTTGCTCACACATGGTCCAAGAATACCCAAATAATAAAGCAAAGATTGGTCTTCAAACACCATAGCCAATGATGCCACGCTTGCCTACGATCTCACCAACATAAAACCACATCCACACCTCAGTGGCCACCAAACCATTCAGTAGAGCTTCCTTAACTGTGAGCTGTTTGAAGCTACCAGTTTGAGCACTATTGATAATTTTTTTCAAGCTCTGAATAGCTGTAGGGATCTCAGCAGAGATTGGAGGAACCAGCTTATCCTTGGTGTAGTGCCAAAATGTGGCCAATCGAGGCTTTGAGTAAGTCACAGCAGCGTTGAACAGCACTGGGGCCTTCTCCGCGAGGTTATGGACAAACTGGGCCATGGTTCTAGGACGGAAAGCCTGTCACCCTGACTGGCCAGCTGAATCTCCTTCTTTTCTTAATTTTTTCATTTTATTTAAAAATTTTACAGCTTTATTGAGATATGATTGACAAATAAAAATTATATATGTTTAGGTTGTACAACATGATTTTCTTTAAGGCATACAATATGATGTGAATCTAAAAAAGTTGAACTCATAGAACCAGATTAGAATGGTGATTGACAGAGGCTGGGGTGGAAGAAATGAGGAGATGTTGGTCAAAGGATAAAAACTTTCAGTTATAAGATGAATAAATTCTGATGTACAGCATCAGATGTACTCTGATGTACTCTGTACATCAGATGGCTCTGATGTACAGCATGGTGATTATGGTTAATAAACTGTATTGTATAGTTGAAATTTGCAAAGAGAATGAATCATAAGTGTTCTCACTACACACACACCCAAAAATGGTAACTATGTGAGGTAATGGATGTGTTCATTAACTTGATTGTGATAATCATCCACAATGTATACATATATTAAATCATCACATTATAAAATATCTCTTTAAAAATGGAGTGAGCATTCTTCAAAATATTTAAAAATGAATTACTGTATGATCCAGCAATTCCACATCTGGGCATGTACCCAAAAGAATTGAAAGGGTCTCAAAGGGATATGTGTATACCTATATTCATAGCAGCATTACTCACAATAGCCAAAAGGTGGATGCAACCCAAGTGTCCATTGAGAGATGAATGAATAAGCAAAATGTGATATATATAATATCACTCACACACACACACACACACACACACACACACACACACATATGGTGAAATATTATTCAACCCTAAAAAGGAAGGAAATTCTGACATATGATTCAATATGGATGAAACTTGAGGATATTAAGTGAAATAAGCCAGTCACAAAAAGACAAATACTGTATGATTCCACTTATATAGGTACCTAGAATAGTCAAATTCATAGAGACAGAAAGTAGAATGATGGTTGCCCGGAGCCTGGGGGAGGAGGAATGAGGAGTAATTGTTTAATGGGTACGGAGTTTCAGTTTTGTCAGATGAAAAGAATCCTGGAGATCGGTTTCACAACAATGTGAATGTACTTAACATTACTGAACTGTGCACTTACAAATGGTTGAGATGGTACATTTTATGTTATGTGTATTTTACCACACACAAACAAAAAATAAACAAACCTGGGTGGAAGGGCATCGAGTATGATAAAGTTGAGATCCACTGCTCTGCAGGCTTGAAGGAGGGGCATGGTCTATAGTCTACTTGACCCCACTTCCCTATTCCCAGCAGGTTACACATCCTCCAGTGTGGAGACAAGGAACAGTGAAAGAGAAAAGTCATTTCTTTATATGACCACCAGTGGCAAGTTGATTGAGCTCATTGTGTAATTTTTCACTGAGCATTCATCCTATTGTCAAAAGACTTGGTGTGGCCAGGTGATGATCCCAACAGCCCTGCTGATGAAGGAATCACCTCCAAGCAGCTCCCCTGGGGGACTTAGCACAGCTGCTACCTGACTCTCAGCTGGGCGTCTCCCACCACATCCACATTCACCACTTTTCTGGAGCACCTCTGCTCCAAGTGAGCAGTATCCTAGCCATTCTGCATCCTGTCTCCGGGACCTGTTGGCACAGGAGGTACCCATCTTTCCATAAGCTTCAGAAAGTGAAAACTGGGAATTTGAATGGTCAGGCATTTTTTAAGAGATACTGTCTCTTGCACTTCCCATCTCTCCCCAGTACCTTAGGAGGCAGAGCAATATGACCAATGATAAAGATATCAGCTCCCACTTGTAGACCTACCCAAATATTGACTAGTTTTCTCAATAGTGAGGGAGCAACCAAGAGTGACCCCCCTCCTGTTCTTTCTCAGGAAGGTGAGGTGAAGGGTTAATCTCCCTTTAGGAATACAGGAGGAACACAGGAATACATGAACACTGATCCAGGAATAGTGCTCAAGGTTTGTAATCATATTTCCATTTGCAGATGGACCCTAGGCATACCTCCAAGAGAACTGCTCTCTTCCGTCTCAGGTATCCCTAGTTTTTCTCTTTATGGAAAATGCCAGGTGGCATGGAATCTTTGAGCCAAAAACTAAGCCTTTTTTAAATCCAGTCTGGGAAAATTTGTCTTTGTTCCAAATAAGGCTTGATTTCAGCTATAATGTCTACTTTATTCTAAAATCTCTATAGAAGGAAAAGGTCTCAAACAGTCCCTCATGCCACTCGGTCACACAAGCCTCATCAACAGTGCTTTCTTGCAGATCTGCACCCTCCTAGTTATACTACTTCATCCTGTTTGTGCCTACTCTTGCTAGGGGCTGCCTGAATTTCACGCCCCCTACCCGCGCTACACACACACTCATATCTTGGCTTTCACAGCTTCCAGCTCCAGTTCATTGTTTAGACTAACCATTAGTCTGATCTTGCTTTAGAGTTCGGTTTCCTGCAGTGATTCATTCATTCATTTAGTTACACAAAAACATCCTTGGGGTTGGATGGGCTTTGCTCTAGGCTGCACAATCTAGAATACCTTAGCCGCAGCAGTTCTGATTCGCATGTCTTTCTTCCTGCCCCCCGGCAGCAGCAAAGTTAGGCATGTACTTCTCACCGGGAAGGTGTAAGCACAAGAATGAGTGAGCCAAATCCAGCAAGCACTTTTTAAGACTCTATCACATTTGCTAATCCCATTGGCCAAAGCATGTCATCATGACTAAATCCAGGGGTAAGGAATTATGTCCCAGCTCTGTTGGAAAGGACTGCAGAGTTATATGACAAAAGGTATAGATACAGGTAGAAGTGGAGAATTGGGGTCACTAATAGAATCTTTTGCACAACTACACCCACGTATCTGCCCAAACCACACTTCAGTTTGCCATGCCTTTTGGATGTTATTAAAGGTGACTTTCTCTGAGTAACTTTTCTCTTAATTTGCATTTAGGCTGCTCAAATTCCGTTTGTTCACCTCACAGTCGTGTTCACATCTTTGTCCTATATAGTGAAATACCAAAATATAGTAGAAGCATATTCTTAATCTTGTAAAGTTGTTTTAGGACTAGAAAGCAGCTTGTGGAAATATAATTAAAGACAAATGATTATTAAAGGATATTCTAGATCTGAATTTAAAAAATTACTTTATGTGCTATTTGATCAGTAGATGGCCTTTTGCCCAAGTCTACACCTTTGAATCAGGTTTGAGAATATGAACAACCCCAGGACACTCAAGGGGATGTAAAAATTTGAATGATGGGGCTCCCCATGCATTCTTTCATTGGGTGGTGATGAAAGAACTGGTAATTCTGAGATGATGTAAGTGGTTGACATGAACTCGAAGTCATCTCTTCCAGGCTGATTCAAGGAAGTTCACAGAGCACCTCTGTACTAATGCTCTTGGTGGGTTGGCATGAGATATTTTTGTGTTACAAAGGCAGTGGTAGAACCAAGTATGATCTTAGGAAGGTATGGTATGATGGAAAGATCGCTGAATTGGCAGCTTGGAACTCTGAATTCTAGACCCCGATAAGCCACGACGTTAGCTACGTATACTTAGATGAGTCTCTTCACCTTCCTGAATCTTAGCTTTCTCATTTGCAAATATAGAATGGTACTAGATATTCTTAAGGTTTTGCCTAGCTCCAAGATTCTATCATCCTAACGAGTATTACATATCTAACAATTGGAATCCTTTCCAATTGGTCCTAAGCATATCATAGTCGCTAAAAGGAAATCTAGGGATTTGCCAGAGTTTTATCCTCCTGTTTATTAATTATGTATGATGAAAAGATAACCTGTACCATAAATAATGTCCTCAGTCCTGTTGTATCTTGAAGCTAGACAGGAGTATATAACTTACTTAATACAAACTTGTCTTAACCACTAGAAAAACAGCTCAAAATGTATGCCCTATTGATAATGGGTTATCATTATCATAGTCATATGTAAAGAATCCTTTTTCCAAATGCATGCTGTAAATGATATAATGAAGGCCTTGCTAATGAATGGTGACCGGAGTATCTTTCACCACCTCAAGAACTGATTTTAAGCAAACAATGATGGTCTCTTTTTCAAATCCCCAGTGTTGTTATTTTAGTTACAAACAGAAAGGGATTGCAAAGATATTGTGATTGATTTGTTGGCAAGTTTACAGCCTCTATCAGGGATTTATCAGGTTTATATGGTTCCCTGTGAATTTCAGCAGCTAGAGTTATCCACTTATTTTCCAGTGCATTAGGTTGGTGGTATGATAGGCTGTCTTCAGATGTACGTTATATCTTCCATCCACTTCTTACTACCCTTAGTGAGTTAGATGTTTTTAGATTTACTGCCGCTTGAGCTCTTGGAATCCACACATTCACTCAGTAGTTCAGGTAAGCTCTATTACCAGAAGCCAAATGTTTTGGACACCTGGGAGTAAATGGTCATTATGAAAAAAATAAATTTTTCCCACATTACTCTATAAATAAAGGAGATAATGTCAGAGCACTTAGTACATTGTAAAACACTATGCAAAAGCATGTTACAATTCTCTTTTCATTTTTCATCTTTTGAACAAAGTTGTTCAGAATGGTAAAATTAACAAAATCTTTGTTTGTTCATACATGACTATTAGCTACTCTAGTTTTCACCACCAGTCGGATGTCTCTACATGCTATCTTTAACTAAAACACTGAAGTTGCCATATTTACTCTTTGGGCCTCACAACACATCTCTCCTTCTGTATTTAGTCTCTTTGTACGTGTGCATGTCTATAAATAAGTAAAAGCTTCACAATGCAAAAGAGCCACCATTCCCTGATTAAAGCCTTTTTGTCTTTTTTGTCCTTTAATTAAAATCTCACTCTAATCAAATACATTGAGTTTTAAGACATTTTTTTCTTGTCTCTTAAATTTTAAATGACCAAGAGATACATCTGTGGAAACACTTTTTAAATTTAGTCCTCTTATAAGTGCCAATCCCAGTATGACTCCATAGTCTTGCATTCAGGCTTAGAAAATTGTTTACTGTTACATTATGGAGTCCTCATTCTCTGTTTGATAAAATCCTTCCATGTTTATCCCTCTAAGATGCTGCTCTAAAATCACTCCTAGCTTTTGATGTTTCTTTAAATTTCTAAGGAGATACTGTATCATAGAAACGTGCTATGTTACCCAGCTCCTTTTTTTTTCTATCAAATCTATGTTAGGGAAAATCCACTTCTACATGTAACACCCTCAATGCTTCTATTACAGCATAAGCAAAATTGATATCCTAATTTATGCCCATCAGCTTAGACTAGGCTTTCTCAGCCTCAGTGCTATATACATTTTAAGCCAAATAATACTTTGCTATGAGGGCGGACCTGCACCTTATAGAATGTTCAGCAGCCTCCCAGGCCTCCACCCGTTAGATGCCAGTATCATCTCCCCCAAATTGTGACAACCAAAAATGTCTCCAAATGTCCCTGGGTCGGGGTGGGGGGGGGCAACATTGCCCCTAACGGAGAACCACTGGCTTAGGTATATCAATCAGGCTATTCCTCAGCTCAGTTTTTATATTTTTAAAGGTGGAAGCTTTGATTTGCTCAATTTAACCTGTAATGTGTGATCATCCTCTGTTACTAAGACTCCAGGAGCTATTCTACTGCCTGGAGCAAACCGTTCATCTGCAGTAGAGACCATCTACTTACACAGGCTTACTGTGTGCTATTTATGCTATTACGTGCTACTTATACATTTTCTCATTTAGTTCTTCTGTTTCACATATGAAGAAACCGAGGCAGGAAACCTAATTTCCTGGAAATGTTTTATCCAGATTCTAGAAAAAGCAAATATTCTAGTCCTTTAAAACCCCTAAACTGTTTTTTCTTTCTTTGCTATGCTCATTTTGTGACTTTGAGCAACTTATTAAACCTCCAAATGCTTTAATTTTTGTCAATAGTGTTAGTTATTATCATTATTACCTATATAAATTATAACTTAAGAAAAAAATTATTCTCTGGCTTAGAATTCTACTTGAAACCTCCCTCAAAAGAAACTTTGGATTTTCATGTAGCTTGTTGACTTGCTATAATACTAGAGTTCCTTTTGTTTTCCCTCTCCTTGAAACTGCTGACATACTGGACACATAGACACTCAATAAATCCTTGCCAACTGACTGCATAAACAACCATGAGTAAATACAAATTGATTATCTATAGAAATTCAACATATTTTCCGCAAGGATATTAACAATTCTTGATATTCCACTGTTGATGATCCACTGTGAGTATTTGTGTGTTTTGACATATTTTAGCAGCTAATTTCTCTAAATCAGAGGGCTCCTATCAGCACTTTTTCCCAAAGTTCTGGGCTATCAGCAGTAGCTATTACTCACTTAGACCTCAATAGACATTAATTTTAAAATCTGAGACAACTTGCAGACAAAGGGGAAAGAGGGAGAACTCAGTCATCAATTTAGTTATGTGGAGCTGGCCTTATGAAACTGAACTTCATCTCGAACCCTTCTGTCTTCACTTTCTCAGGCTGCTGTACATGGTCTGTGGCCCCAGAATAATGATTAATCGCCTTCTGAAGGCTCCTGACGTGTGGTCCGAGGCAAATGAGGTATTACTATGTCACCAGAAGAGTGAATGGACGGTCACAGGAAGGCAAACAATGGCCAGCAGTATTGGTTACTACTTAATAATTGATAAATGGGATCGAGTGTTTTCTTTTCTCTGAAAGATGAAAGATGAGGTTACTACAAGGCATTGGCAGGAAAGGTAAACATTAGGAAGAAAGGTACTGGGAACTTAGGACTGATTTAGGCAGGAAATGAGTTTAGCTACAGTAACATCCACTTTTGACAGCGCCTGCACAGCATGTGCCTGGCACAGCACCTGGAGAGGGAAAACATTTTGACTACATTTCTTTGAGGGAAAATAAGGAGTATTAGATTGCACCCTCAAAGGCAGATCTGCAATCCATCTCCTCAGGGCTTAATATGTGAATGCTTTTGGTTTGGACTGTATCTGAGTTTTAACCTGGTTCCATATTGATTATTAAGTGTTATTTTCTATCTAAAGAAGCTACTTTTTAGAACTGCATTGTTACCTCTGTATTTCCAGATTTGGGCAATATTCATTAAGAAGAACTATGAGCCTTTTGTCTTCAAGTCAATTAATGTTGTCCCTTAACACTGCCAAGAATAAACCATGCAAAGCTAACTGAGATAGTGTTCTCTCTTCTAGCACAGACAAGCAGAAGTTTATAGGGTCATTGCTAATTATTAGAGAAATGCAAATCAAAACTATAAGGAGGCATCACCTCACTCCGGTCAGAATGGCCATCATCAAAAAGTCTACCAACAACAAATGCTGGAGAGGGTGTGGAGAAAAAGGAAGACTCCTACACTGTTGGTGGGGATGTAAATTGGTGCAGCCACTATGGAGAACAGTATGGAGGTTACTTTAAAAACTAAAAATAGAGTTACCATATGATCCTGCAACCTCACTCCTGGGCATATATCCAGAAAAGATGAAAACTCTAATTCGAAAAGATACATGCACCCCAATGTTCATTGCAGCACTATTTACAACAGCCAAGACATGGAAGCAACCTAAATGTCCATCAACAGATGAATGGATAAAGGAGATATAGTGTATATATATACAATGGGATATTACTCATCCAAAAAAACAATGAAATAATGCCATTTGCAGCCACATGGATGGACCTAGAGATTATCATACCAAGTGAAGTAAGCCAGACAGAGAAAGACAAATATCATATGATATCGCCTATATGTGGAACCTGAAAAAAATGATAAAAATGAATCTATTTACAAAACATAGACCCACAGACACAGAAAACAAATTTATGGTCACCAAAGGGGAAGCGGGGAGGGATAAATTAGTAGATTGGGATTAACATATACACACTACTATATATAAAATAGATAACCAACAAGGACCTACTGTATAGCACAGGGAACTATACTCAATATTTTGTAATAATCTATAAGGGAAAAGAATCTGAAAAATAATATATATACATTAAAAAGAAAATGAAAATTATTCTCTCTTTCATATTATAGTAAAGAGATAGGCCAAGTCTCATTTCCAGTAGCTCTCCCTTGAGTGAATACAGCTATAAACAGGAAACATGAGCTCAAGCACCCATTGGATGAAGAACAGTCAAGCTTTCTGGTAAAGCGATGCTCACAGACATGTATTCATGTTAAAAGCAGTTGTTTATGAAGACACCTTTTTCAATTACCTTGTAAAGTAATGTTTAAAATCCTTGCAAGAAACACCATATGCTAGTCAAAGCACCTCCTTAGGTGGCTTAAGAAGTCAGCCCTGAAAATAAAGCCAGCATTCGTTAAGTCAAGAAACATTACTGTCAACTGCAAATGCCAAGGTTGATCTACAGGACAATCATACTCATGTAAAATTTTGTTATCGGTAAATTGAGAGAACTTTAAAAGATAAAATATAGAATGTTGAGCACATGGAATCAGAAGTGGTACTCAATTACTTCAGAATCATTTTTCCTTCCCCCCAAATATATAATGTTTCATGTATTTATATATACATAAAACTTCTGAAGTTGTTTCTGGAACTTAAATATTTGCTACAGATCTTATAGTTAATTAATGTTTGTATTTCTTTGTTTGATAGTTTTAATTAAGAAATGTGGGCTGTTCTTTAGTAACTAATAGATGCATAATGTCTATATTGATTTAAGATTCAGCAAAGGATTTGGAAGTTAGTCTATGTGATCTTAAAACAGAAATGCTTTAAGGTAAATTTCCAAAGCAGCTGTTCCCAATGTACTGGGGTTCTCAATTGTAAGTTAAGGATGATCACGTAATGTGCTGGTTGAAAAATGTGTCTATATAGATTAAAGCAATGGAAGGAATGTTGTGTCAAGATGAACACATTGACTAAATGCTTTGGGAGCACTATTAGAAGCAGGGACAGGCAGCATTTGTAGAGGGCATGCAGTGTGACAGGCTTTACAGGTTTTATAATTAGCAGATAATAACATATATTCTCTCGTGGATTTATCCATTCCCCATTAGTATTTGGCAGGGATTTCCTAAACAAAATGGAAAACAACGAAATTTGTAGTCGGTGTCCCCAGACCCTCATTTTTTTCATGGTTTTTTTCTTCATCCTATGAATGTATGTGGTTGGGCTTTCTTACCTAATTTCTTCTCTCATTCCAGCCCTTCCATCCCCACACTGCCCCCCTCCAAAAAAAAAAACTTAAAGTATTCATACTGCAAAAAGCAGGCCATCTAAACATGATACAGGTGCCTACACTAGGCTGCCTAGACAATAAGCTGGTTGGAATCTGGGAGAGTCCATCTTTTTCCTGAATGAGGGACAGTGCTCAAGCTCAGCTTCCAATGGCACTGACAGCTTCCTGTCCACACTTGTCCTCCTCCTCTCACAGAGGATTATAATATCTCAAGGGCTCCACAGGCCCCAGGTACTGAGGTAGTTAGCATCCTAAATCCAGATTCCTGGCTCCATAAATAGCATCTTTATTCCACTCACTGACAAGGTGAGATGGTGATCTCACACTTGCTCTATAAGAAGAGAGACCCAAGAGTAAAATGTTCTCTTCATTAGAGTCAAACTCAAGCCAGGTCCAGAAAATGCTCCCCAGTGGATGATGGACAGATCAGGGGACCATGATCATCTCTGAGAGCTGACTTTAGCCTTGTGAGTATTCTCTTTCTTCATTGATACCTACTCCTTAACCCAATATTTTTTTGACTTGTGAAAGCTGTCCTTAAACCATCATACAACAGGTTGGCAACCCTGAAAAGAATCACCTGGTTCAACAGCTTTCTTATCTATTCTTTATTCATTCATAATTATGGCACCACAATATTATATTTGAAGCATCATTTCTAAGTGTGCAATGAAAGATATTTTTCACATTTGAAAGATATTTTAGTATCAAGTAACATATGAGAGGGCAAGTATTTAAAAATTTTTTATTACGAAAAGTTTTCTGGGGATTCTAAACTCAAACTACGTTAAGTGGTTATCTACTGTGTGAAGCTGACCCTGGAAAAGCTTTATTTGGACATTAAGAAATGGAAGAATAGGTATTAGATAGAGTAAACGTCCTTAAAGAAAGGGCATTGAAAACTTTAACATGGAGTAAGAAGCTAATGGTGTCTCTCTTTCTCCCTCTCTCTCCACCCCTCCCCCTCCCTTCCTACTTTCTTACAAGTACTAAGCAAATATTTATTTATTATATCCTTCCTTCCTACCTTCCTTCATCATGTTCTCTCTTCTCTGGAACATAAGCTTCACAGGAACAGTATCCCTGTTGGACTGGTATACTCATTGCCAGAACAGTGCCTGTCACACAGTGGGCACTCAATTAAAATCTCTTCAATGAATGAATGAATGAGCATGCACCATGTACCACTAGAGATACAAGAATGGACCATACTTACACAATCTCAGTTTTTACAGATTTTACAGTCCAGTAGGAAATAAGGACAAAATAATATGATGATTTTTTTTACCAGAGGAGAAGTAGATGATACTATGACTTTTTGTCAAGTGTGTGATGCATTGTCCTAGGTACTGAGTTATCATCTGGTGATCTAGTGTAGAGATCAGGGAAGTTTCCCATAAAAACTGACATTTATGTTGAGACATGAAGAACAAGTAAGAGTTGAACAGATGAAATGAAAGGTATTCCAGGCAAGGGAACCGCATGTTGGAAGCTCAGAGGTGAGAGCACTGGAAAATTCAAAGAAGTGATAAAAGTTCGAGAGAGCTGGAAAATAGTGGGTGAGAGGGAAACGGCAAGAAATAAAGTAGTGGCTGATCTTCATAAAAGATCTGGGACATTATATTAAAGGTAGTAGGGAAGTCTTAGAGGGTTTTAAGAGAGGATGACACTATCGGATTTGTGTTTTAGTCTTATCTAGCCATGGTGTTCAGAATGATTTGGAAGGAAGTAAGACTGTAAGAAGGATGTCCTTTAGGAAGCAGGATAATTTTAGATGAAGATGATAGGGGCTTTAATTAGTGTGGTGGAAATGGGAATACAGGGATTTTCAAACCTTGCTGCACATTAGAATCACCTGGAAATTTTAGAAAATCCTGATGCCCAGGGCATATCTGAGACAAATTAAATTAGAAGCTCTGGAGGTGGGACCTAGGCATCACTATTTTTTTTCACTTTTAAAAACATTTATTGAGTTATGGTTGATGTACAATAAACTGCATATGTTTAAAGTACACAGTTTTATCAGTTTTAACATATGTATATACCCATGAAGCCCTCAATTAAATATATATATGTGTATCTATATATATCTATATATATATATCTATAACCCCTAAAAGTTTCTTCATACTCCACCACTTTGTAATCCAACTGTCCTGCTCTTCCCACCTCTCCAAATCTCTATTATATATTAGTTTTTGCTTTCTGTTGCTATATACTAGCTTTCATTTTCTAGAATTTTATATAACTGGAATCATTTATATAAATGGAATCATCTGTTTCTGTCTGGCTCCTTTCAGTCAGAATAATGATTTTGAGATTCATCCATGTTGTTGCATATATTACAAGTACATCCCTTTTTATTGCTGAGTAGTATTCCACTGTATGGATACACCACCATTTGTTTATCAGTTCACATGTTGATGGTTGAGTTGCTTCCACTTTGGGGCTATTTCAAATAAAGCTGCTATGGATGTATGGTACAAGTCCCTGTAGGGACATATGCTTTCATTTCTCTTGGGTAAATATGTAGGGATGGAATGGCTAGATAATATAGTAGGCATATGTTTAACTTTTGAAGGAACTCCCCAACTTTTTTCCAAAGTGGTTGTACAATTTTACATTCCCACCTTCAGTATATGACAGTTTTATTTGCTCCACATCCTTGACAACACTTGATATGGCTAGACTTTTAATTTTCGCCATTCTAATAGGTATGTAGGGGTATCTCATTGTGGTTTTCATTTGCATTTCTCTAATCATGATTTTGGACATCTTTTTATGTGCTTATTAGCCATTTATATACCTTCTCTGGTGGAATATCTTCAAATGTTTTTCCCATTTTTTAGTGGGATGTATAATTTCTTATTATTGCGTGTTGAGAGCTCTTTATACATTGTGGATACAAGTTTATCAGATAGGTGAAATGTAAATATTTTCTTCCAGTAAGTTGCTTGTTTTTCTACCTCTTTAACAGGATTTTGAAGAACAGAAGTTCTTGGTTTTGATGGAGTCCAACTTATCAATTTTTTTCTTACATAGATCATGCTTTTGGTATCATTTCTAAGAAATCATTAACAAGGTCACAAAAATTCTCTTATGCTTTCTTCAAGAACTTTTATAGTTTTAGTTTTAGATCTATGATCCATTTTGAGTTAACATTTGTATATGGTGTGAGATATGGGTCAATTTTCATTTTTTATATAGAGACATCCAACTGAACCAGCAACATTTATTTAAATGATTGTCTCTCCCCGCAAATTACCTTTATACTTTTGTTGAAAATCAATTGACCATATAAGCATGGTTTCATTTCAGAACTCCTATGTGGTTTTATTAATTTATTTGTCTACTTTTACATCAATACCACACTGTCTTAATTACTGTCACTTTATAATAAGTCTTCAAATCAGATAGTTTAAGTCCTCCAAATTTATTTTTCTTTTTTAAAAGTACCATGTATATGTATATTCATGTAACAACCACCTAAAACAAGATAAAGAATGATTCCAGGGACTTCCCTGGTGGCGCAGTGGTTAAGACTCTGCACTCCCAATGCAGGGGGCCCGGGTTCAATCCCTGGTGAGGGAAGTAGATCCCACACGCATGCCGCAACTAAGAATTTGCATGCCACAACTAAGGAGCCTGCCTGCTGCAACTAAGACCTGGCGCAACCAAATAAATATGTGTGTGTGTGTATATATATATATATATATATATATATAAAGAATTATTCCATCACCACAAAGATCTCTCTCATGCTATTCCTTTATAGTCACATCCCCCTCTCCACCTCCCCCCCGCAACTCCTGACCACTAATCTGTTTTCTATCTCCATAGTTTTGACATCTCAAGAATGTTATGTAAATGGAATCATATAATGTATAACTTTTGAGACTGGCTTTTCTTTTTTTCATTCAGGAAAAGTTCCTTGAGATCCATCCAAGTTCTTGTGTATATCAGTAGTTTGTTCCTTTTTATTGCTGAGTAATATACCATTGTATACGTGTACTACAGTTTATTAACCATTTACCCATTGAGGGACAGTTTGGTTGTTACCAGTTTTTACTATTGAAAATAAAGCTAAGTGGACATAAATTTTGATTTTTCTGGGACAAATGCCCAAGAGTTCAATTGCTGGGTTATGTGGTAAGTGCATATTTAGATTTTGAAAGAAACTGTAAAACTATTTTCCAGAGTTGATGAGCCATTTTACACTGTAACAAGCAATCTATAAGAGATCCAGTTTCTCTGTATCCTTGCAAACAACTGGTGTCACTGTTTTTTATTTTTGCCATTCTTATAGGTGTACAGCAATAGCTGATCATGATCTTAATTTGCATTTCCTCAATGGCTAGTGATGTTGAATATATTTTTAGGTGTTTATTTGCTATCCTTTTATCCCCTGTGGTGAAATATCTCTTCATGTCTTTTGCCCATTTTCTAAGTGGGTTGCTGGATTTTTACTGTTTTGAGAGTTGAGAGTTCTTAATATATTTTACATGAGTCCTTTACTGATAAAGGATATGTGGTTTGCAAATATTTTTTTCCAGTCTGTAGCTCATCTTGTCACACTCTTTTTTTTTTTTTGCGGTACGCGGGCCTCTCACCGCTGTGGCCTCTCCCACTGCGGCCTCTCCCGCTGCGGAGCACAGGCTCCGGACACTCAGGCTCAGCGATCACGGCCCACGGGCCCAACCGCTCCGCGGCATGCGGGATCCTCCCGGACCAGGGCACGAACCCGCGTCCCCTGCACCAGCAGGCGGACTCTCAACCACTGCGCCACCAGGGAAGCCCTTGTCACTCTCTTAACAAGGTCTTTCACAGAACAAAATTTTAAATTATTAAGTCTAATTTTGATTTTTTTTTCTTTTATGAATTATGCTTTTGGTGTCATGTCTGAGAACTTTGCACAAAACTTCAGGTCTCAAAGATTTTCTCCTATGTTACATTCTAAAAGTTTTATAGTTTTAGGCTTTATATTTAAATCTATGAGCCATTTTGAGTTAATTTTTGTATAGGGTATGAGGTTTAGGTCGAGGTTCACTTTTTTGCCTATGAATATTCAATTACTTCCGCACTTTTTGTTGACAAGACGATCCTTCCTCCAGTGAATTTCTTTACAATTTTGCAAAAATTCAATTGGCTGTGGTTGTGTGGCACTATTTCTGGTTTTAATATTCTGTTTCACTGATCAATGTGTCTATCCCTTCACCAATACCAACAGTCTTGATGAATGTAACCAGGTAATAATCCTTGAATAGTGTAGAATGATTCCTTGCACTTCATTCTTCTCTGTCAAAAAAAAAAATAGCTAGTCTACTCCTTTGGTCTTTCCATATGAATTTTGCAGTATTCTTGTCTATATCTACAAAAAATGAATGCTGAGATTTTGATAGTGTGATACACCTGTACATCAATCTGGGATGAAATGACTTTTCTTTTCTTTCTATTCTGAGTGTACCAAATCATGAAAATGGTATGTTTCTCCATTTATTTAAATATGTCATTTCTTTCATCAGCATTTTGTAGTTCAGAGTACAATTCCTGTACACATTTTGCTAGATTTTTACCCACGTACTTCCCTTCCTTTAGAGAAATTATAAATAGTATTGTGGTTTTTATTTTGGTTTTCACAGTTTGTTGCTAGTCTATAGAAACACAATTAACATACATTGATCTTTGTTTTGAATTTTATCTTTTTAATACTGAAGGTTCTTGTTAGTTATCTATTATATACCTATTAGTGTATATATGTCAATCCCAATCTCCCAATTCATCCCATCACCACCACCCTCCACCCGTGTACCCCCCTTGGTGTCTATACGTTTGTTCTCTACATCTGTGTGTCTGTTTCTGCCTTGCAAACCGGTTCATCTGTACCATTTTTCTAGATTCCACATATATGCATTAATATAAGATATTTATTTTTCTCTTTCTACATACATTGATCTTATATCCTGTGACTAGGATGTTTTTTGTAGTTTCCTTGGGATTTTCTATGCAGACTATCATGTCATCTACAAATAGGTACAGTTTTATTTCTTTCTTTCAGATCTTTATGACATTTATTTCCTTTTCATGCCTTATTGTTCTGGCTAGAACTTATAGTACCATGTTAAACAGCAGTGGTGAGAGAAGACATCCTTGCCTTGTCCCTCATCTTAGAGCAAAATTATTTAGCCTTTCAAAATTAAGTATAATGTTAGCTGTAAGTTGTTTTTATTTTGTTGTAGATTTTCTTTATCAAGTTGAGAAAATTCTCTTTTATAACTAGTCTCCTGAGAGGTTTTATCCCAAATGGGTGTTGAACTTTGTCAAATGCTTTTTCTGCAGCTGATAAGATCATGTGATTTTTTTTCTTCACTAGCCCGTTGGTATGGTGAATTCCATTGATTGATTTTTGACTATTGAATCAGCCTTGCATCCCTGGAACAAACTCTTCTCGGTCATGGTATATAATTCTTTTTGTGTGTTGATTAATACTACATTCTACTATTTTGTTAAGAATATTTGCATCTATATTCATGAGGGATATTGGTTGGTAGTAGGTTGGTAGTAGGGGGCAGGGTACTGTCATTTTTTCTGATTTTGGCATTTAGTTATTACTGGATTCATAAAATGAATTTAGAATTGTCCTCTGGAGATTTCTTCTTGGGGAGTTTTAAACTATGAATTCCACTTCCTCAGTAGTTTTAATCAAATAATCTATTTCATAAGGGGTGAATTGTGATAGTTTGAATTGTTCAAAGAACTGGTCCATTTCATCTAAATTGTCAAATTTATATGGATAGTGTTTTTCGTAATACTCCCTTTCATAATGTATCTCTGATATTACTAATTTGTATCTTCTTTTCTTATCAGCCTTTCTAGAGGTTTGTCAATTTTATTGATCTTTTCAAATAACCAGTTTTTTGTTTCATTGTTTTTCTTTATTATTTTTATGTTTCCAATTTCATTGATTCTGCTTTTATCTTTATTAACTATTTCCTTCTATTTGCTTTTTCTAGTTTCTTGAAGTGGTAGCTTAGATTATTGATTTGAGACATTTCCTCTTTTCTAATGTAAACATTTAGCACTATAAATTTCCCTGTCAATACTACTGTAGCTATATCTCACAAATTTTGATATGTATTTTTATTTTCACTTACTTCAATATATTTAAAAAATTTCCCTTGAGATTGTTTTGTTTTGATTCGTGGATTATTTAGAAATGTGCTATTTAGTTTGCAAATATTTGGAGATTTTTCTGTTCTTTCTGATTTATAGTTTGTTTCTATTGTGATCAAAGGATGCACTCTGTTTGGTTTAAGTTCTTTTAAATGTTTTGAGGTTTATTTTACAGACCAGGATATATTATATCTTGGTATATGTTCCATAGGCTCCTTAAAAGAATATGCATTCAGCTATTGTTGGATGGAGTGTTCCATAAATGCAAATGAGATTCTATTGGTCAGTGGTGTTGAGTTCTTCTAGAACCTTCTTGATTTTTCTCTCTAGTTTTATCAGTTTTTGAGAGAGAAGTGTTGAAGTATCCGATTACTATTATGAATTTGCATATTCCTCCTTTCAATTCTGTAAGTTTTTGCTTCACATATTTTGATGTTCTTTTATTTGCATACACATTTAGGATTACTATGTATTGGTGGATTGACTCATTATCATTACGTAATATCCCTTTATGTCCCTAGTAACTTTTTTTTTGCTCTGAAGTCTACTTTAACTGATATTAATAGCTATTTGTCCTTTTTTTTTTATTACTATTTGCATGGTATATTTTTCCAGCATTTTACTTTCAACCTACCTACATCATTTTATTGGAAGTGAGTTTCTTGTAGATGGCATATTATTGGATCATTTTTTAAAGCCACACTGCCAATCTCTGTTTATTAATTGATATATTTAGATCACTTACAATTAATGTAACTGTTGACATGTTAGGGCCCAAGTCTGCCATTTTACTTATTTTTTGCTTGTGTTCTGTTTTAAATTTCTCTATTTTCTTTCTGCTGCCCTCCTGTGGGTTACTTGAAAATTTTTAAAAATCCCATTTCTAACTATCTATTATGTTTTTAGTGTATCTCTTTGTATAGCCTTTTTACAAGTTGCTTTAGATACTTCTCTCTCTCTCTCTCTCTCTCTCTCTCTCTCCATCCACCAATCCATCTAAAATCACAGTCAAATGTTGTTATGGATTTAATGCTCTGTTCCCCCCGAATTCATATGTTGAAGCCCTAACCCCAAAATGTGACTGTATTTGGAGAAAGGGCCTTTAAGGAAGTAAGGTTAAATGAGTTCATAAGGATAGGACCCTGATCTGATAGAATAGTGTCCTTTTAAGAAGTTCTCTCTCTCTCCCTCTCCCTCTCTGCAAAAAGAAGACAGAAACATTTGGAAAAATGTCATCAAAATGTCTAGACATGATTGGAGACCAAGTTGCAGCTGTATTCCTAAGAAACAGCTGACAAGCAACAACCAGTACTCTTGTCTTTTGGGGAGTCCTCAGAACCAACTGGAAGAGAAAAAATTCCAGGCAGAAATCTCACTCAGATAGTCAAGAAAGGGATAATTCCAGAAGGGTAGAAAACTTAGCACACTAAGCTTACTTTTCAAAATTCTCTCCAAATGATAATGACTCCAGTTTATCCTTAATTATCTGGATATATAATTACTCAGTGTATCTTTTTGTAAATCAGATGAGAAAAAAGTAAGTTTCTGTAGCTTTTGATATTTCCTTACCTTTTAGTTGCACATATTGTCCACATTGTTGATGATAATACATACTTTATTCAAGAAGGCTTACTGGATTTTAGAGCTGCCAATTCTTTGAGGATGTAGATGTACACATTTTGGGATTTTTTTAATGGCTCCTAATCTTTAGCTCCTAATCTTTCTTCTTGGATTTTTGGAAGGGCAAATTTTTAATCTTTCCCAGCCTGCTATAGTGAGTACAGCATAGGCACTGGAGACAGAGGAACGTGAATTCAAATTTGGCTTGAATGACCTTTGACATCATAAACGTCTTTCTCAAACCACTCTCTAAAATATCAATCTCCTGCTTAAAGCAGGCAAAATAGAGTTGCCTTTTTAAAGTATGTCTTCGATATTTGTGGCAAAAGTAAAATTCTGGAGAAAAGACTTTAGAATAAGGAGGATGTCAGAAAAGCTCAATTCTATGGACCTAGACATCACTCTTTAAAAGCCTTTTAGTAAAGCAGTCATCTAGTAATAAAATATAAACACTCCTTCTAAAGACTTCCCTACAAAGTCTTTAAGGAAGTTAAAATAAGAAAAATTCAATCTATGTTTAAAAAAATAAATATGAGCCTTATTTGAAAAACTGACAGCTCTCTGCCCTTACCAAAATATGACACCTTCCAAAAAGCAGCCATATGAAAGTAAAATGTGTGTTTGTATCAATAGAAGGCTTGGTTTAGCAGCTATGTGGCTAAATAATTTCTGTAAAGGCTGTAGAGACTGTTTTGAAATGTTCAAAATCATATTTGGGGGGGTTCACTGCATGGTATTCAGCTCTAAAGATGACATGACATTGTTAATAATGAAGGTATTTAAAATAGGACTCAGGCAAAGCTGACTATTTACAGAGTTGCCTGACTGGTGTGAATCTGCACAGACCTATTTCTGTGCTTTTGTTTGCAGCTCATGGTAATTTACAAAGTAAATGGCTCAGGATTTGCAAAAGGGAACAACAGCCTGTATACATTTCAGGGAGCTAAATGGAAGTTTTCCTCTTTGACATAGGCAAATTGGTGTATGATGGATAGATGATAGCTAGATTTTTATGCTCTTGTACAAAATTCAATTTAATTGTCTTTGGGTTTTAAATCAACTCATTGATAATATGTGAAAATGAAGAAAATAGAAATTAGCCTTTGAGGATATATTTACTCTTTAGTAGATGCTATTTAATAGGCAGGACTTAACTTATTTGAAATACTGAATTATTTTCTGACTATCATATCTACCGTTACTATGGTGCAGTATGGTGGAAAGAACACTAAAGTAAATTAATATATGCATAGAATATAAGAAAGGTACACTTATTGATCAACTATTATGCCTTAGGCATTGTACTAAGCAATTTATATGCATTATTTTATTTTCTGTACTCCAGTTCTATTTCCACTTACCAGCAATTCACCCCTAAGCATATCATTGAACATCTCTGAATTTTTGTTTTCTCATCTCTGGAGTAGGAACTTTAATAAGTGTCTTACTTTCTCATCCACTAATTTATTAACGCAACACATATTTACAGAGTGCCTATTACATGCCAGTAGTTGTACTATATGCTGGAGATACAACAGTGAATAAGACATTGTCCCTACCTAAACAGAGCTTATAGTTTAATTTCTTAAACATGATGTATATAGAAACGTAAGTATGTATTTTTTTCCAACACGTTCAAAAAAATAAAAATATTTTAAGGTGGCATATGTAACAAAGTTGTTATTGGGATCAATTGAGATAATGCACATGAAAAGTACTTGATGAATGATAAAAGGATATAAATCTACTTTGATTCAAAAATGGTCTTAAGAGTAAGTCAACAAATTCCTTACGGATAAAACACGCTTTCAGGTGAATGTTTTAGATTAAAGTCTAAAAGAATGCATTTATGATCTCATTTATGATTTCATAATTTTAACTTGAACTACAAACTATTGCTGGGATAACTGAAATATGCCCAATACTCATCAAAGGCTGCTACTCAGTAAGAGTATAACGTGGGGAATGATGTTAACACAGTGGTCCTCCTTTACAAAACAAACTGGACCCGATTGTCATGCTAGTTAAAGATACTTTCCAAATGAAGAAGCTTATGTACAATTTGTCTGAAACATTTTCTTCAAGGAGAGCTAATAATGCTGAATGTCAAATTCTTGTGAAAGGAACTTTTAAGTTGGAAGACATACTACAAAAGATATTAATTAATTAAATGATTCATTCATTCAATAATAAACCTCCTCAATCCAAAGATAATTTGGAGCCCAAGGACTGACTTACTTAAACACTTCATCCCTAATAGCAGGTAAAAGAAGGGCATGGAAACTGGAGGGCAGTTAGAAGATACAGCAAAATGAGACCATCTTCTTTTGTTTTTTTAACAGAAACTAGATTTTTGGTTTTCCTTTGTTTGGTTTCCTTTGTTTTGGAGTTTATTTGGAGTTTATCTTGATTTTCTTATCACAGATAGGTTGGTTTTTATTGCTTGAGTTTTGACAGTTGGTTCTCCTGATTTCTGCCCTTGACACACAATACTGGGAGAACATAAGTAACCAGTGAAATTTTCTCCAAAATGAAAAACTATTCCCTTTCATGTACTGAATTTCCCTTAAGATAAGGCTGGCACGTTCCAACATGAAATTAAAGTAAGTTAAAGCAGGGAATGGCAATCTATGGCTCAAGGGGCAAATCTAGCCCACTGCCTGTTTTTGTAAATAAAGTTGCTTGGAATATGGCCGTTCCCATTCATTTACATAATATCTATGGCTGCTTTCACACTACGAAAGCAGAACTGACTAGCTGCAGCTAAGACTTCATGGCCTGCAAAGCCAAAATTATTTACTATATGACTCTATACAAGAAGGTTACCAACACCTGAGATAAAGAATTAACTAACCTTAAATATATAGGATCATTTTACAGATATATAATTAACATATAGCACTTATATAACCATGGTGGTTATTTATATCTTAAAATTCTTAAATAAAGTTATTTGTGAGGATTTTTTTTAATCTAAGTGGGCATTTTTCCTTCAAAGGCAGAATTTAATCAAGTCTTCCCTCCCCCTACGTTTCCTACCATCTCTAAAACAGCAGGGAGTACTGGTTATTTAAACATCTTAATTATAGTACTAAAGAAAGAAAGCACAATCACTTCTCACCCAATTGTTCAGCAAAATCATTGCCTTTTTAACAAGGATACTAAAGTAATAGCTACAGCATGATATAAAATAGCTGGTGCATGATATCATCAAATTAAATTATATATTTCACAAATTTAGCATAACTCAACCTAAAGTTTGATATGGAAAGTATGCCTTAAATTTGAAAACCCCAAATCTTATAAGGGAAAGGATAATTCTCATTAATAGAATGTAATTTTAAATTTTCCACAATAATCACAAACTATTCTGGGTGAAAAGTATAGTTCTATTCAATGATTTCGAAAGGAGAAATGTGAGATCTTGCTGTTCAGGCTATAGCTACTCCAGAGATATTAAGTTAAAATGGCAAAAGCAAAAGTTATTTAAAAAGTGAGGATGTCATATTTGCCAAATGAATCAATGAATCATAACACCACTTAGTTTAGGTAATTCACAGTGAAAGCATCATTTGTTCGCAGAGACATGAAGAACCTCTTTGTTCTGAAATATTTTCTAATTTATCTGTGAACCCAAGTGTGGGTACACGGGGAGTAGACGTTGTCCTGAACAAAGTGAAACATCCTCTTGACTTTAGTCAACTATGCTTACTTAGTTATCCTCCTACATCAATAGCTTGTTCTTCTTTGCCCTCCTTTACTTATTTTCCTTCTCTCTTCTCCTAAAAGTAAGCGTTCCCTAAACGGCTTCCTCAGCACTTCCCCATTTAAAATTTTTGATATAATTTCAAAATTAGAGAAAAGTTGCAAGAGTAGTACAAGGAATTTCCATACATCCTTTGTCCAGATTCGCAATTGTTTATACTTTGCTCCATTTGCTTTATAATTCTCTCTCTCTCTCTCTCTCTCTCTCTCTCCATATATAAAAATATACAGTTATGTGTGTGCATATTATTATTTTCTGAACCATTTAATAGTAAGTTGGAGACATTGTACCCCTTTACCCCTACATACTTCAATGTGTGCCTTCTAAGAACAAGTACCTTCTCTTACATAACTACACTATAGTTATCAAAAGCAAGACATTCAATATTAATATGTTAGTATTATTTAATCCACAGTCCATAGCCAAATATCATCAATTGTTCCAACAGTGTCCTTTATAGCTATTTTTTCCAGTATAGAGTCCCAATCTAGTGTCATGCCTTACATTTAGCCATCATGTCTCTAAGTTCCTTTATTCTGGTGTAGTTCTTCAGTCTTACTTTGTGTTTCTTGACCTGAATATTTTTAAAGAGTATAGGCCAGTTATTTTGCGGAAAGTATCTCAATTTGGGTTTATCTGATGTTTTCTAAGCATCCATCATTTTCTACCTTCCTAAACAACCTATATTCTGGATCTCACCCAATCCCCTAACTTCAATGTCTTCCCATCTTTGTCCTCAGTTCTCTTATCTTCCCTTGTCTTAAAGATATATCATGACTTCTATTTCTGACAGTGCAGCAGAGCAGCTATCTTGGGGGGAAGAAAAGCCCTCCAATATAAGACATATTGATAGGCTGGAGGAATGTTATTTTAAATTCATAGTTGAGCCCACAAGAAAGTAAGGAAAGCCGCAGGGGACAAAAATACAATGAGAGCTGAAAACTTGGGTGGGAAACTGTCTCTGGCCATCTGAGGGGCATGATTTGGGGTTTGATTCCTCAATAATTCCTTATAGTGGTACAGAGTCAAAGAAAGCATGAAATAGAAAAAAGACTCTACTAGCAAAAGAAGATGACAAAAAATTTGTTTGCAGTAACAAACTGACCTGGGCTCTGGATACAAAAATGAAACAAATTTTAAAACATTCTTCCCTGAGAATTTAAGATCATAGGCTTGCTTTTTGCAGATTTGGGGTTCAAATTTACACAGCTTACATATTTTAGGAAGCCCCAAATCAATGTAAGAAATTTATGAGGTGGTCCTGAGTTTGCTTAGCAGAAGAAAATTCAAATGTTTTCCGAAGGGTCATACTCCATTCCTCACAGGATTCCCTTAAATAAAAACCAATCAAATATAAGCTCATAATCCAAGGTTAGAAAACACATGGAGGAGAAAACCTGCCAGGAACAAGAGTCAGAATTTGATGATCAAAAAATTCACATGACAGAATTATGGACTATATGCCACAAAATAAGTATACTTAAAGTGATTAAAGAATAAGAAAATAGAAGTAACAACATGACCCAGTATAAACTATTCCCAGACAGGTTTTTAAAAACCTAAATAGAACTTCTAGTAATAAAAACTATAGTCACAGAAGTAAACAAAATGCAGTAATAGATGGTTTAACAGAACAGATTCAGCTGAAAAGAGAGAGATGAAAAATTATCATGATTTCAGCACAGATGCTGAAAGAGAATAGAATAAGATCTAACATATTTCTCAACAACACCAATGGATTAATATCTTCTGTATGCTGAGAGAAAATAACTGTCAACCTAGAACTGTAATATATGACACATTATTATTCAAGAATAAAGGTGAAATAAGTATTTTTTTCAGACAAAAACTGAGTTTACCAGCAAATCTTCATTAAAAAAAACTTCTAAAGTACACGCTTTAAGAAGAAGAAAAATATTCCCAAAGAAAGGATTGAATTCAAGAAAGAATGGTGAGCAAAGAAACAGGCAGACATATGGGTCTAAAAAAAAAAAAAATCACTGAATAATGGTAGCCTTAACTTGAACACATCGTATCTTGCCTAAATTCAACACTCTCATTTACTTCTACAGGCTCCTGAAACTCCGCTGAAACAAATATAAAATAATTTTTTAAGGCATGAATGCATAAGGACAATGCAAACAAGGAAGAAAGATAGCAATTACAGAAGACGGAAAGCTAAATTAACTAATTTAGCAGGCCTGAGAGAGCTAAATCTTAAGCCTAGAGCAATTTGATTGTATCACAGAACCCTGAGTTGGAGGTGAGTGTTACCTCTGGAAGCAGAGGGGCATGTAGAGTTCAAAATAAGAGGATCTGTTGAAGGTCTATTTAAAAAACAAATTCTCACATCTCCTCCCTCCTATTACGCAGCCAGGCAACTGCCTCTCTGAATGCGGGTCTTTTTTACTTTAGAGAGAGTAAAACACTAGAGTTCCTGGAGTTGAAAACAAGGGTACTATATTAAAAAGGAGTATTAAGGCTAAGTTTACATTCGAAATGTTAAGACCTTCAGTTTTCTTCTCCCACCCAGCACCCAGAAAGCTGACAAGCAGACTTCTACCCTCCAGTCAGGGTACTGGAAGTTTCTTCTCGAGGTAATCTGACCAGCCTGAAAAAAAAGTCCAAAGGATAAGGACATATAGAACTCTTCAAGGAAATGGCTCAGCCAGATTATCTTAGAATGAGTTTAAGCATATCAAGATGAGGGTTATATAACAAGGGAAAAGTTTGGGCTTGAATTTGTGTTAAGTATGTTGAAAACTAAGCAAAACAAAACACAAAACAAACAAAATTATTAACTTCAGAGAAAACAAAACCTTTTCCAGGAAAGGAAGTGTGACCATGGCATGCAACCTGGCCTCGGATGGATTAGCGTTTGTTTAGTCATAGTAACATAAATGTTGAATATTGGTGTAACATCCTGTCTTTTGTACTGGAAAGACAATAGACAATCTCTAAAACCAAAGAATCAAGAAGCAGTGATATTTAGCAATATTTATGGAGAAATATGGAGGTGAAACTAAAAGAATGATCTAGCAGCACTGAAAGTAGTCCCCTTTGGGGTTCAGAAAGTGATGGGAAGGGATACGGTAGAGCACAGTTATATTCCCCAAGAACCCTTATTGCTTTCTTGGATGCTGGAAGCCATCTATATTGATAATGTTGATAACAAATGAAACAAATTAAAATTTAATGGTACAAAACCAATTAATGTCTAACTTGCAAATTAAAAACAAGATAGAACTAAAATACTGGGGAGAATAACATGTAAGAAGAGAGGAGTTGCATGGAATTAAAATGTTCACTCTACAGAAGGAGAAATTAAATTTAGTCTTTGTTAATAATGCATGTTAAAATGTTAAGGAATGGAGAAAAATTATAATTTCTAAGCCAGTAGAGGAGAAAAGTTAAATTTATAAAATGCACACATATAATATACATTAAAAATATATAAAGATATAAGTGGAGATGAGATAGATATAGATATAATAGATATAGAAGCATTGCTATCATAAAGTCAGGGGTTCTACTACAATACCCAATATTTGAATCATACTCCAATTTTTTATTGACCAGTTAATTTAGAATTTTCTTTTTCAGGTGGGACAAGAGTAGGCTGAATGGATCATCATTTTTTTTTTTTTTTTTTTGCGGTACGCAGGCCTCTCACTGCTGTGGCCTCTCCCGCTGCGGAGCACAGGCTCCGGACGCGCAGGCTCAGCGGCCATGGCTCACGGGCCCAGCCTCTCCACGGCATGTGGGATCTTCCCAGACTGGGGCACGAACCCGTGACCCCTGCATCGGCAGGCGGACTCTCAACCACTGTGCCACCAGGGAAGCCCGGATCATCATTTTTGATAATGATAATAATAGCAACGAGTTGTGATGTTTGTTCTAAATTTTCTTCAAAGGAAGAATGAGACTTTTTAGCTAAGTTTGTATAATATGAATAAAAGTAAAAATACCCGTGAATTATTTCACAGGCCTAACCTAGACCCTACTGAGATTAGGCTACATTTGGAAAAAATTGACATCAGACGAATCACGCCCCATACACGCAGCCTTCTTTTGAAGGAAGTCAAAGATTTTTGTTGTTGTTAGATGTTATTGTACAACAAAATCCTATTGAATAGTGGAGTTATTTCCAGAACAACTCATCAGATCATTTATTTTAGTTCTAAGTAAAATTTCAGAATTGTGAAGAAAAACATTGGAAGGGAATGTTCCATGTATTTTTAATGCAAAATCCATCAAAACTGGGATATTTTATGATAAGACCAACTAGCAAGATAGGAAGCTGTTTGGGAACTTTTGTTTCCTTTTTTTCTTTTGTTTTAATGGATTAAATACTGAAAACAGAAGCTGAAAAGCTAGGTCTAGGAGTACAAAACAAGGAAGTGACTGCAACTTTATTACATGCGCAGGGTAACATGAACACAAAACAGTCTCATCATTTTTAATTTGAAAGTTGCCTAAAATATTAAATCAAATTGAACAAACTGTCAGAAGGAGAACAGGTTGCATTTTGCGGTTTTATTTTCTTTTTCATTAAGATTCTGACTACATGTCACCCTTTGTGCTTTTTATACCTGGTATGAGTCCTATCACATAGCAACCGTTTGTCAAGTTTCACTTTGAGCAGTAGTTCTTAAACCTATATGGGACATTGGAATCACCTGGGATACTTTAGAACATACTGATACCTACCGATACCATAGATTCTGATGTAGTTGGTCTAGAGAGCAACTTGGGCACTGGGGGGTTTTTACTACCAGGTGATTCTAATATATAGCAAAGTCTGAGAAGCACTGAGTTGGAGGGTCCAACTCAGGCTTCTAATAACTTCCAAACTTCTGGGTCTCTAAGGGCTTTCTAAAATTTAAAAAGGCCATTTCTCTGGTTAAAATAAATAATGTTGAACAAAAAAGATCTTTTTTTTTTCTTCCTTTAAAGTTAGTGAAACCTGTAACTCCTCTCTCTCTCTCTGAGCCTCATCTTGTTTCCCACTCACACTGCTTTCCCAACCATTTAAATATTTGCCATGATCCCAGGCAGTACAAAGAGTGGACACCCAGCCTCACTTCCCTCACCATGATTCATCCTAAAAGCTGTTTGCTGAATGAGGCTCTGGTTTTTGTTTCAGACTTCATTTAGGGGCATCCAAAACCCTACACAACAATGCCTGTTCTCGCTCTACTCCCCCTTGGTCCCCGCCCAACCTCCTACTCTCTATTTAAAACCGAGCCAGAAGAAAAACAAGGCATTTGTCCCCAACAGTTTGCAAGCCAGTCATGCTTTTCCAACATATGCAGGGATAGCATTCACCAATCCAGGATTCATGAAACTAGTTCCCTAGGCATCTATCAAATATACTTGTAGCCCTCTGAGAACAGTCAGAATTTCCAGCCTCTGAATGAGGATTGAATAGGGCTTTCACAATGCTCATTCAAAAAGATTTACAGGATTTTCATATCTTCCCAAATGTCTAGGCAGCAGAAAGAGACCCCTTTTAGAGGTATTTGCTAGGCATGTGCCCCAAATTCTCCCATGAGAGCTCAATTTGACTGTGTTTCAGATAGAGTTGTACACTTACTGGTTAACTACAGAGGGAAGGAGCATGGTGAGGGTTTGGGACAGAAAGCTAGAGCTAGATCTGCACAGTGGACTGTGGTCAGGATTCCAGAAGCAAGGACACTGACATGTGAACTCCAGGAACTGGAGGGTGACTAAGAGACAGTGGGTGGTAGTCCCTGCCTGATATGGGAACTGTGGAGGAAGGAAAGGGGCTGACGGACGTCTGAGGCACAGCAAAAGGGAATCCAACACTAACAACCTTCTGAGATCCAGGCAGGCCAGCCATCACTATTGGGTCAACCTCTTGGTGACCCTCACTCCACTCCTTGAGAATGGGATGGGGTATGAGATGGTTTAAGAAGGCAGTAGAGGGACTCCCCTGGTGGCCCAGTGGCTAAGACTCCATACTCCCAATGCAAGGGGCCCCGGTTCAATCCCTGGTCAGGGAACTAGATCCCACATGCTGCAACAAAGATCCTGCATGCTGCAACTAAGACCCGACACAGCCAAATAAATAAATATTTTAAAAATATCATGCTGAACAATATTAAAAAAAAAAAAAAGAAGGCAGTAGAGTAGAAGAAGAGTACAGTAGAGTACTCTAAGCCTCCAGTGAATTGGACAGGGACCCTTTAAGAATCATTATTAGCATGTCTCTTGATCTCATTTCAAGATACAGCTATGAGTACCTGAGAAGCAACTTAACATTTTGAGCCTCAGTTTTCTCATCTTTAAACTGGGTGAAGAAATACTTGCCTCTCAGGCTTCCCTGGTGGCGCAGTGGTTAAGAATCCGCCTGCCATTGCAGGGGACACGGGTTCGAGCCCTGGTCCGGGAAGATCCCACATGCCATGGAGCAACTAAGCCCATGTGCCACAACTACTGAGCCTGCACTCTAGAGCCCATATGCTACAACTACTGAGCCCACCTGTCACAACTACTGAAGCCCGCGCACCTAGAGCCCATGTTCCACAACAAGAGAAGCCACTTCAATGAGAAGCCCACACACCACAACAAAGAGTAGCCCCCGCTCACCGTAACTAAAGAAAGCCCACACGCAGCAATGAAGACCCAACGCAGCCAAAAATAAGTAAGTAAATAAATAAATAAAAGAAATACTTGCCTCTCAAGAGTGTGATAAAGATTAAATGATATTATCAATATAAAGCAATTAAATGTGGTAGATTTTATGCAAAAAATGGCCTCAATTATCCCTTTCTCTCTACCTACACCCCATTGTAAATGTGACTTTGTAGCTCCTTATATTAAGTGAGGAAGTCTCTCTGTTCATACCTTGAGCCTGGGCTGGTCTTGTGACTTGTTTTGGGACAATGGAATGCAATGTAAGTATTCCTCACCTAGGCCTCAAGAGGCCCTCTTTCTCTCTTGGAACACTGCTGCTGCCATGTAAAGAAGTTTGGACTAGCCTGCTGTAGGATGACAAGCATGTGGCCTAGTTGCCCTGAACACGTGAGAGGACAGCCAGCCAACCCCTGAGAGCGTAACGATTCAACCAACTGAAAGTTGACTGTAGACATGTCAGGAAGCCAGCCAAGACCAGAAATGCCCAGCTGCGCCCAGCATCTCTTGCCAACCCAAATTTTGAGATAAATTTAAAATAGCTGTTTTAAGCCATTGGGATGGTTTTAAGCAGCAAAAGCTAACTGATACAGTGCCTGACGAAGATTAAGAGACTAATGATGATAGCTACTATTAATAATATTAACTGAGTGCAAGATGGGAGACGTGGAGTCAAGTGAGACTCACACATATATACTGTCTGGTCTAAACATTGGTCGTTGTACAGTATTTGTAAGTTTTTAAGATAACAGTATTTTAAAATTGGGAGACTGCATAAAATCAGCTAACCTAGGTTTCCTTCCCTAGGCAATGACAGCAAGATCTAAGTAATTCCTGCTCCTTGAAATGGGGCAGTTACTCCCTAGATGCCCCAGTTTTCACCACTCTCCGTGTTTTCTAAAGCACATTAATTCACTCAGTTCCTAATATGGGCCAGGCATTATTCTAGGGCCTGAGGATAGAGTAACAGACAAGATAAAAAAGCCTCCTACTTTCCCATGGAGTTCACATATGTGTGACAGCTGTAGACTATGCTGGGGGAGTGGGGGTTGCATAGAGGCTGGGTACAGACAACATCTCAGTACAAATTTTTTGTTTTGATGTAGGAAGCCAAAAATGAATCAATTTGTTCCTTCTTTCTCTCTCTCTCTTTTTTGCTGTGCAATATATCCTGGTTGCTTATTTATTTTATACATAGTAGTTTCTATCTCCTAACATCATACCCCATCTTGCCCCTCCCCCCTTCCCTCTTCCCACTGGTAACCACTAGTTTGTTCTCTATATCTGTGAGTCTGTCTCTGTTTTGTTATATACATTCATTTGCTTTATTTTTTAGAATCCATGAATAAAAGGAAACATAGAGTATTTGTCTTTCTCTGTCTGATATATTACTAAGAATAACATTCTCTAGATACATCCACGTTGTTTCAAATGACAGAATTTCATTCATTTTTATGGCTAACAGTCCACCGTGTGGGTATGTGTATGTATGTGTATGTGTGTATATATATATCTCACATGTTCTTTATCCATTCATCTGTTGATGTATACTGAGATAGCTTCCATATCTTGCTTATTGTAAATAATGCTGCTAGGAATACTGGAGTGCATTTGTCTTTTTGAATTAGTCTTTTTCTTTTCTTTGGATATATGCCCAGGAGTAAAACTACTGGATCATATAGTAGTTCTAGTTTTAGTGTTCTGAGGACCCTACATACTGTTCTCCATAGTGGCTGCATCAATTTACATTACCACCAACAGTGTACTAGGGTTCCCTTTTCTCCATATCCTCGCTAACATTTGTTATTTGTGGTCTTCTTGATGACAGCCATTTAGACAGGTGGGAGGTGATATCGCATTGTGGTTTTGATTTACATTTCTCTGATGATTAGTGATGTTAAGCATCTTTTCATGTTCCTGTTGGTCATCTGTATGTCTTCTTTATAAAAATGTCTATTCAGGTCTTCTGCCCATTTTTTAATCAGGCTGTTTGTATTTTTTGGATATTGAGTTGTATGAGTTGTTTATATAGTTTGGATATTAACCCTTTACTGGTCATAGCATTTACAAATATTTTTTTCCCATTCAGTAGGTCATCTTTTCATTTTGTCAGTGGTTTCCTTTGCTGTGCAAAAGCTTTGAAGTTTAATTAAGTCTCATTTGTTTATATTTTGCTTTTATTTCTTTTGCCTTGGGAAACAGATCCAAGAAAATATTGCTACAATTTACATCAAAGAGTGTTCTGCCTATGTTCTCTTCTAGGAGACGAACTTCTTGAAAGGTTTCAGGTCATACATTTAGGTCTTTAATCCATTTTGAGTTTATTTTTGTACATGTTGTGAGGAAATGTTCTAATCTCATTCTTTTACATGTAGCTGTCCAGTTTTCTCAGCACCATTTCTTGAAGAGAATGTCTTTTCTCTATTGTATATTCTTGCCTCCTTTGTCATAGATTAATTGACCATAGGTGTGTGGGTTTATTTCTGGGCTCTTATTCTGTTCCATTGATCTATGTGTCAGTTTTAGTGCCAGTACCATGCTGTTTTGATTCACACTGCTTCGTAGTATAGTCTGAAGACAGGGAGGATGATACCTCCATCTTTGTTCTTTTCTCTCAAGATTGCTTTGGGAATTCGGGGTCTTTTGTGGTTCTGTATAAATTTTAGGATTATTTGTTCTCGTTCTGTGAAAAATGTCATGGGTATTTTGATAGGGATTGCATTAAATCTGTAGATTACTTTGGGTGGTATTGATATTTTAACACTACTAAATCTTCCAATTCAAGTAAACAGGATGTCTTTCCATTTCTTTGTAGGATTTTCAAATTCCTTCATCAATGTTTTATAGTTTTCAGAGTATAGGTCTTTCACCTCCTTGAATAGGTTTATTCCTAGGTATTTTAATCTCTGATGCAATTATAAATGGGACTGTTTTCTTGCTTTCTCCTTCTGAAAGTTCATTACTACTGTATAGAAAATCAATAAATTTCTGTATATTGATCTTGTATCCTTCAAATTCACTGAATTCATATATCCTAATAAATTTTTTTGGTGGAGACATTAGGGTTTTCTATATATTATGTCATGTCATTTGCAAATAGTGTCAGTTTTAACACTTCCCTTCCAATTTGGATGCTTTTAATTTCTTTTTCTTATCTGATTGCTGCAGCTGGGGCTTCCAATACTATGTTAAGTAGGAGTGGCAAGAGTGAGCATCCTTGTCTTGTTTCTGATTTTAGAGGAAAAGCTTTCAGCTTTTCACGACTGCGTATGATGCTTGCTGTGGGTTTGCCATATGTGGACTTTATTATGTTGACATGTGTTCCCTCTACACCCACTTTGATGAGAGTTTTAATCATGAATAGATGTTGAATTTTGTCAAATGCTTTTTCTGCACCTATTGAGATGATCATGTGGTTTTCATCCCTCCTTTTATTAATGTGGTGAATCATATTGATTGATTTGCAAATATTGAACTATCCTTGCATCCCTGGAATAAATCCAACTTGATCATCTTGTATGACCTTTTTTATATGTTGTTTGATTCAGTTTGCTAATATTTTTTGAGGATTTTTGCATCTATATTTCCAAACATATTGACCTATAGTTTTCCTTTTTTTGTAGCGTCTTTGGTGGTTTTGGTATCAGGGTAACGGTGGCCTCATAGAATGAATTTGGGAGTGTTCCATCCTCTTTAATTTTTTGGAATAGTTTGAGAAGGATATGTATTATCTGTTCTTTATATAATTGGTAGAATTACCCTGTGAAGCTGTCCAGTCCTGGACTTTTGTTTGCTGGGAGGCTTTTTTAAATTACAAATTCAATTACACTACTAGTGATTGTTCTCTTCAGATTTTCACTTCTTCCTGATTCAGCCTTGGAAGGTTGTATGTTTCTAAAAATTTGTCTGTTACTTCTGGGTTGTCCAATTTGTTGACATATAACTGTTTGTAGTATTCTCTTATGATTTTTTTTTTTGCTATCTCTGTGATATTGGCTCTTATTTCTCCTCTTTCACATCCTGTTTTGTCTATTTGGGCCCTCACTGTTTTCTTCTTGATGGCCTGGCTAAAGGTTTACCAGTTTTCATTATCTTTTAAAAAAACATTTCTTGGTTTCATTGATCTTTTCAATTTTTAAAAAATCTCTATTTTATTACCTCTCTTATTTTTATTATTTCCTTCTGCTAACTTTGGGTTTTGTTTATTCTTGTTTGTCTAATTCCTTTAGATCATATGTTAGTTTGTTTCTTTGAGGTTTCTCTTGTTTCTTGAGGTAGACCTGTATTGCCAGAAACTTCCCTCTTAGAACTGCTTTTGCTGTGTCCCTAGATTTTGGAACATTGTGTTTCCATTTTCATTTGCCTGAAGGTATTTTCTGATTTCCTGTTTGATTTCTTCATTGATCCATTGGATTTATTTTTAAACATCTTTATTGGAGTATAACTGCTTTACAATGGTGTGTTACTTTCTCATGTATAACAAAGTGAATCAGCTATACATACCCATTTCTCCTTCCTCTTGCATCTCCCTCCCACCCTCTCTATCCCACCCCTCTTAGTGGACATAAAGCACCGAGCTGATCTCCCTGTGCCATGCAGCTGCTTCCCACTAGCTATCTATTTTACATTTCATAGCGTATATATGTCCATGCCACTCTCTCACTTCGTCCGAGCTTACCCTTCCCCCTCCCCATGCCCTAAAGTCCATTCTCTATATCAGCATCTTTATTCCTGTCCTGCCTCTAAGTTCTTCAGAATCATTTTTTTTTTTTAGATTCCATATATATGTGTTAGCATACGGTATTTGTTTTTCTCTTTCTGACTTACTTCACTCTGTATGATAGACTCTAGGTCCATCCACCTCACTGCAAATAACTCAATTTTGTTTCTTTTTATGGCTGAGTAATATTCTATGGTATATATGTGCCACATCTTCTTTATCCATTCATCTGTCGATGGACACTTAGATTGCTTCCATGTCCTGGCTATTGTAAATAGTGCTGCAGTGAACATTGCAGTACATGACTCTTTTTGAATTCTGGTTTTCTCAGGGTATATGCCCAGTAGTGGGATTGCTGGGTCATATGGTAGCTCTATTTTTAGTTTTTTAAGGAACCTCCATACTGTTCTCCATAGTGGCTGTATCAATTTACATTCCCACCAACAATGCAAGACGGTTGCCTTTTCGCCACACCCTCTCCAGCATTTATTGTTTGTAGATTTTTTGATGATGGCCATTCTGACCAGTATGAGGGGTCATGAGGCCGGGGGGATGGAGGGGTACAGAATGCAGGGCAAGCCTGTGGTGGCAGAGGCCAACGTGACATTGCAACAACCTGAGGCACGCCCTGTGTTCTCCTGGGGAAGTTGTCCCTGGATCACGGGACTCTGACAGTGGCAGGCTGCGCAGGCTCCCGGGAGGGGAGGTGTGGATAGTGACCTGTGCTTGCACAGAGGCTTCTTGGTGGATGCAGTAGCAGCCTTAGCGTTTCTTGCCCATCTCTGTGTCCGCGCTGATAGTCACGACTTGCGCCCGTCTCTGGAGCTTGTTTAGGCGGTGCTCTGAATCCCGTCTCCTCACACACCCCAAAACAATGGTCTCTTGCCTCCTTGGCAGTTCCAGACTTTTTCCCAGACTCCCTCCAGGCTAGCTGTGGTGCACTAGCCTCCTTCAGGCTTTGTTCATGCAGCCAACCCCAGTTCTCTCCCTGGGATATAACCTCCGATGCCCTAGCCTCAGCTTCCAGCCCCACCCTCCCGGGAGGGTGAGCAAACAAGCCTCTCAGGCTGGTGAGTGCTGGTAGCCACGAATCCTCCGTGCAGGAATCTCTCCACTTTGCCCTCTGCACCCCTGTTGCTGCATTTTCCTCTGTGGCTCTGAAGCTTCCCCCCACCCGCCCACACCCCGTCTTTGCCAGTGAAGGGAATTCCTAGTGTGTGGAAGCTTTTCCTCCTTCACAGCTCCCTCCGAGAGGTGCAGGTCCTGTCCCTATTCTTTTATCTCTATTTTTCCTTTTTTCTTTTGCCCTACTCAGGTATGTGGGGAGTTTCTTGCCTTTTGAGAAGTCTGAGGTCTTCTGCCAGTGTTCGGAAGGTGTTCTGTAGGAGTTGTTCCACATGTGGATGTATTTGTGATGTATTTGTGGGGAGGAAGGTGATGTCCAAGTCTTACTCCTCTGCCATCTTGAAGGTGCCCCCGATCCATTGGATTTTCAGTAGCATGTTGTTTAGTCTCCACGTGCTTGTGCTTTTCCCATTTTTTCCATCTAACTGATGTCTAGTTTCATACTGTTGTGATTGAAAAAATGCTTGATATAATTATATCCTCTTAAATTTGTTGAGACTTTTTTTGTGGTCTAGTATATGATCTATCCTGGAGAACGTTCCCTGTGCACTTGAAGAAATTGTATTCTGTTTTTTGTTGATGGGATGTCCTGTAGATGAAGTCCAACTGGTCTATTATGTCATCTAAGACCACTGTTGCATTATTGATTTTCTGTCCAGATGATCTGTCCAGTGATGTAAGTGGAATGT
This sequence comes from Tursiops truncatus, assembly GCF_011762595.2. Taxonomy (NCBI): domain Eukaryota; kingdom Metazoa; phylum Chordata; class Mammalia; order Artiodactyla; family Delphinidae; genus Tursiops; species Tursiops truncatus. The sequence continues at coordinate 111,648,991 of NC_047055.1, read as the reverse complement.
TACAGTCCCCTGCTACTATTGTATTATTGTCAATTTCTCCCTTTATGTCTGTTAATATTTGCTTTATATATTTAGGTGCTCCTATATTGGGTGCATACATGTTAACAAGAGTGTAATAGCTTCTTCTTGTATTGATCCCTTTAACATTCATTATATAAAGCCCTTCTTTGTCTTTTGTTATAGACTTTGTTTTAAAGTATTTTTTCTGATATGTGCATTGCTATGCCTGCTTTCTTAGCATTTTCACTTGCATTAAATACCTTTTCCATCCCCTCACTTTCAGTCTATGTGTGTCTTTAGCTCTGAAGTGAGTCTCTTGTAAGCAGCATAAAGATGGGTTTTGCTTTTTATCCAATCAGCCACTCTATGTATTTTGATTGGAACATTTAGTCTATTGACATTTAAAGTAATGATTGATAGGTATGTACTTACAGGCATTTTATTACTTGTTTTTTGGTTGTTTTTGCAGCTCTTCTCTGTTCTTCTTTTAGTTTCTTCCCTTGTTATTTGATGATTTTTTTTAGTGGTATATTTGTGTTCCTTTCTCTCCACCTTTTTTTTGTATCTATTGTTGGTTTTTGGTTTGTGGTTACCACGGGGTTCCTATATGTTGTCCTACAACTGTATCTACATGTTTTAAACAGGTAGTCCTTTAAGTTCAAGCACACTCTAAAAGATCTACATTTTTTTTACTTCCCTCCCCCACAACTTGTGGGTTTTATGTCATATTTCACATCTTCATGTTTATCCCTTTACTGATGATTGTAGTTATAGTTGATTTTATAATTTTTTGTCTTTTAATCTTTGTACTAGCTTATTTAAATGAATGATCCACAGCCTTTACTATATATTTGCCTTTATTAGTGGGATTTTTTCTTTCCTATAGATTGTTTTTGTTATAGCCTTTTTTTTCCCACTAAGAAAAGACCATTTAACATGTCTTTTAGGGTAGGCTTAGTATTGATGGACTCTTAGTTGTTGCTTGTCTGAAAAGTTCTTTATCTATCCTTCAATTCTAAATGATAATTTTGCTGTGTAGAGTATCATAGGTTGTGGGGTTTTCCCTTTCATCACTTTGAATATATCATGCCACTCCCTTCTGGCCTGCAAAGTTTCTGCAAAAAATCAGCTGAGAGCCTTATGGGGGTTCCCTTGTATATGACTCTTTGTTTTTCTCTTGCTGCCTTTATAATTCTCTCTTTGACTTTTGACATTTTAATTATGATATGTCTTGGTGTGGTCTGTTTGGGTTCATCTTGTGTGGGACCCTTTGTACTTCCTGTACCTGGATATCTGTTTCCTTCTTTAGGTTTGGGAATTTTTCAGACATCATTTTATCAAATACATTTTTTACCCCTTTTTCTCTCTCTTCTCTTTTTCAGACCCCTATAATCTGAATGTTGGCATACTTGATGTTATCCTAAAGATCCCTTAAACTGTTTTCATTTTTTTTTAATTTGTTTTTCTTTTTGCTATTCTGATTATGTGATCTCCATTATTCTAGCTTCCAGATCATTCAAGTTTTTCTGTATCATCTAGTCTGCTATTAATTCCTTCTAGTGTGTTTTTCCTTTCAGTTATTGTATTCTTCAGTTCTTTTTTTTTTATATTTTGTAGTTCCTTGTTAAAATTCTCACTGTGTTCACCTATTCTTTTCCTTAATTCAGTTAGCATTCTTATTACTAATGCTTTCAACTTTTAAACTTTTTTTTGTTCTTCCAGAGGTTTGCTCTTGCTCTTTCAATTGAGACCAATTCCTCTGTCTTCTCATTTTGCTTAACTTTCTCTGCCTCTATGAAATTAGGTGAAACAGTTACCCACTGCAGTCTTGAAGAGGTGTCCTTATGTGGGAGCATCCCTATGCAATCTGTGTGTGCCCAATGGCTTTGGTGGGAGAGCTGGATTTGTCATGAACACAAGGTGTGCTGGCAGCTATCACCTAGGTAGGAGTTGGGGCTGGAGATGAAAGGTCTAGGGCTAGAGCCAAGTGTGAGCAGGGGCGTCTCCTCTGTTCAGTGGCAATCACCACTCTATTGGGAGTGGGGGTAAGTCTCAAGCTGCTGGAGCAGAAGCCCTGAGGGTTGGGTCTGAGCTGGCTCTATTCGCTTTAATTGTGGGCTCTTCTCCCTCCCAGCACATGTACCCTCGCCTCTGAGGGGAGCAGTGCTAGAGCAACAGGGGCTGTGTGGGCACTCAACACGTGTTGGGGCATGGGCTTTAGTGCTCCAGCTGGGTTAGAGATTCAGACTGCTTCTGATGTGCTGCTTGTGTAAGTGTCAGTAATGGCTGCCCCTGCCCTGTTCAGACATTGCTTCAGTCTGAGCCAGCTCTGTGTTTCAGAGCCTAGCTCCCAAGCAGGGCTGTAGCGTTCACTCAGTTAAGGCTGGGGGCACACCAGGGCAGTCACAGGAAACCAGTCACCCAGTTTTCAAGCCACCCTCTCCTCCCTGCTTTGGGAGCAAGCAAGTATGCATGACCTGCTCATAAGCAGAGTTCAGACTTCCCACAGCCCTCCTGTTAGTCCCACTGACCCTCCAATCAGCCACGGAGGGGCTCGTCTTCCCTGAGTCTGACCCGAAGGCTGGGGACACCCAGTCTGTTGCTTGAATCACTCACTCCTCAGGGAGGGTCTCCACCAGTGTAATCTCCCTTTTCCTACTAATCCCCTCCCAGGGGCACAGGTCTTGACCTGATTTCTTCTCTTCCCTTCCTACCAGATTCCATGTGGATCTTTCTTATAGCCTTGGTTGTACAGGAGTCTTTTTGCCAGTCTCCAGTTAGTTTTCAGTGAGAACGGTTCTATATCTAGATGTATTTTTTATGTGTTCATGGAGGGAGGTGAGTTCCACGTCGTTCATTCCACCATCTTTATCTCCCTCCAATTTCTTCAATATTTGTAAAAGCAGGATGGCTTAGAGAAGAAAAAGTAAGAATAAATCATTTGCTGAACCATAGATGGCTTGCTAAGAAGGATACTGTGGCCTCATCTAATCTTAGAGCAGCGTTTCTCAGCTGAGGCTATTGATATTTCAGACTGCAAAATTCTTTACTAGGTAGAGAGTTCTGTCCTGTGCATTATTAGATATTTAGAAACATCCCTGGCTTCTTCTCACTAGATGCCAGTAGCACCTCCCAGTTGTGACAACCAAAAATACCTGTAGACACTGCCAATGTTCCTGGTGGGAAAAATTGCCCCTGGCTGAGAACCCATTACATAGAGTGAACAAGTAATATGATGGGCAAGAGCTGAAGGAATAAAGGTTTGTGTTCATCATCTGCATTGGTTGGGATAAATCTAGCCACTGTAACAAATAGACCCTCAAACTTTAATATCATGGAAATTATTTTTTCTTTGCAGAACAGTCCAGTATGGAGTTCCTGACCAACAGTCTACATGGTTTCCAAGTTTCCCATGTTTATTTGTGTCAAACCAGCAAATGAGGAAAGAATGTGAAGGATAGCACTTTGGGTTTTATTTATGGGTAATGCAAAAAGTTGTGTATATCAATTCTGCTCACATTCCATTGACTAAAATGCAGTCGCATAGGGAGGGTGGGAGGGAGGGAGACACAAGAGGGAAGATACATGGGGATATATGTATATGTATAACTGATTCACTTTGTTATAAAGCAGAAATTAACACACCATTGTAAAGCAATTATACTCCAATAAAGATGTTAAAAAAAAAGAATTACCTAAAGATGTTAATAAAAAAAAAGAATTACCACAGATAGAATGACAACAATGATGAACTCACAATCCAAAATTACAAAATAAATAAGGAAAAAGCTTCAAAAAAATGCAGTCACATACTCTCATGGGAGGCTGGGAAAAGTTAGTTCTAGTTATGTGCTCACAAAGAAGAGGAAAGAGGTTTGGTGAACAGTTTTCAATTTTCTCCATCATTCTTACACTAAACTATATTGGTCACCACAGAGAACATTTCTATAAATGTTGTAAACAGAAATCAATAGGCCTTGAGCATTTCATTGTATTCTTCATTTTAAGGGGATTTACTAACCTTCATATTAACAACGCACTGCTAATCAAGGTTGTTGTTACAACTCAGCCAAGATCAATTTACAGGCCTAAATCAGAAAAAGAATATTTATATATACAAATGTCAAAAGCAGGCATTAAGAGGGGACTTCTCTGGTGATGCAGTGGTTAAGGCTCCATGCTCCCAATGCAGGGGGCCTGGGTTTGATCCCTGGTCAGGGAACTAGATCCCACATGCATGCTGCAACTAAGAGTTCACGTGCCACAACTAAGGAGCCCTCGAGCCTCAACTAAGAAGTCCGCCTGCTGCAACTAAGACCCAGCACAACCAAATAAATAAATAAAAAAAATTTTTAAAAGCAGGCATAAAGACTTTCTTTCTGAAAACAACAGTAGAAAATTAGAGAGGCCCCTCATGGGGCATAGAAAGGTTATCATCTTACTTATTGGAGGGATGAAAGAATGTTATTGTTGGCCCAGAGAATAACAGTGAGACTTCCATCCATTACCCTTGGATAAACTACCTATGTGATGGTTGCATGAGAGCATATTTATGCTATGACTTTTCCACATACAAGAAAAATGGCTTCTTTTATCTAAGTCTTGCTGGGTGAAATGACTGTCAGGTGAGTAAACTGAAATTGTAACAGCCTTCACTGCACCTTTTGTCTCTTTCCCTGTGTCTCACAGGTGTAGGGCACACAGAAAAACTGAGGAGCATCCTGTACCACTGAGGGTCTTTTAGTACCATGCAAAAACAGAACTACATCAAACGGATGTGCAGTGAGAGATGTGAGTACTGGTCCTTTTGCTGTGTTTGATATGGATTCTGTCCCATTTTTACAGCATCTCATTCTCATTATTGTTATTTATATTAGGTACAGAAATGATTCACATGATGATGTTACTCTCCTTCTCATCCTGGGTGATGGGGCTGGGGGCAATAAAGAATATGTTTATTCATTTTCGAATCCCTTTAATTTTGTAATTCACAATCCCACCAAATCAGAACTAGATTTTTAACAGCTGCTGTGAAATCATTTTAATATCCACAAACAGGCTCAGTGCCTCAAAAAAATATATCATCTTCTCAAATATCCCCTTTTCCTGGTTGAGTTGAAGATCTATACTTCATGTTGTTTTAATGTTGCTGTGCAATCATCCCCTCTAATTTTGTCATACAGTGCGCTCTACAGGAAGCTCCCATTGCAGGAGATTTATGGGACTCCTGGCAAGGGATTCAATCAGAAATTGGGGAATGTAAATGAGCAGTGGGATTGTTCTCTATTTTTACTTGTTTATTAGAATTTTCTTGAAAGATCTCTTACTTTACAGTTCCATATTAAACAAGAAAAAAACAGAATCTGAGGTTTCCTGGATTTTCCACTCCTCAAGTAGTTTTATAAGTGCAGATGCCCAGGATAACAAATCAGCAGAGGTTTTCTTTCTAGTTATATCGCAGCAGCTTCTTTCTACTTTACTCACCTCGAAAGAATGGCTCAGGCAGAGTCTAACATGATGAACTATGACACATCTTAACTGTAAAGCTGTAAAAGGTAAAGCTATCCATCTTTCACTGCACTCCTACTGTAATATGCACTTCACTAGGAACTTTACATCTAGAGTAATTTTTGTAAGAACCCTCCAAATTTGTTGTTAGAGCATTTTATAGAGGAGGAAACTGAGACTCAGAGAAATCAAAAAAGTTGGCCAGAATCACACAGTGGTTATTTGGTGCCATAAATATTTGAATCTAGGTTGGTCTACTGCTAAGACCTATGCACTTTTCAGTTGTCCACTAATGTTGGAAGGCCCTTCCTTCTTCATTTGAGGATATTTGGAAATATGCCATTGAGAAAGTACCATGACGTCAATAGGTAATGCTGAAAATAATGGTGCTTCCAACAGCAAACCTTCCCTTAAGCAAGGATTATCTCTAGAGGCAGATGATGCTCCTTTGGGGTTCCACAACTTCATCATTCAAAAATAGCCACTTCCTTGTTTGAATGCCTCTGTCTGAAGGAGGGGGTCAATTCCGATCCTAGGTTGACATTTTGCAGCATGCCATGAGGAGCTCCTGTATTCAATGATTTCACCTTAGCTTGCTACTTTTTTTTTTCAGTTTAAAAGGCTCTGAATACCACTCACTTTATTTGTTAGGTGTTTGATATCTCATTTTTATCTAATGCTTATTAACACTATGGCTGAAAATACTGTTAAGGTACAGTCAAAAATAAAACTTTAATTTCTTGCTAACATGTTTAATTTCCCACTACCAGAAATGCCTCACAGTGATCTTACTCCCAACATAATCCGTATGTCTGTCTCTCTTTTTTTTTGGCTGTGCCACACGGCATGTGGGATCCTAGTTCCCTGACCAGGGATTGAACCCACGCTCCCTGCATTGGGAGCATAGTCTTAAGCACTGGACCACCAGGGAAGTCCCCATATGTCTGTTTCTTTATGTTGAAGTCCACTGTGGCTGCAATTTACCCTTGCAATATCAACCACAAATGTAATTTGTAATGAAAAAGCTATTCAGAAGCATCAAACAATAGTTTCTCCCATGGAAACAGTTTCTCCTCTCCTCTAGACCTTGAAGAAGTTGGAGCCATTAAATTTCAGTTAATTACTTTGCAGAGAAGAGTTAACATGGCAGGCCTGTGACTGCTCTAAAATAAAATAAAATTTTATTTTATTTATTTAAATAAAATCACAGGCAGGTTTCTTTGGGTTGGTTGGTTTGTTTGCTTCTTGGCTCAATTAAATACTTGTAGAAGGTGAATGCACCCCACACAAGAGAGGTTTAATGCTGACAAACTTCTGGTGGCAGTGAGATTATGTCAGCACAACTTCCAGGATGTGACTGCTATACTTTAAATGGCCTGCTCTCAAGGTTGGCCCTCAGCTAGCATCAGGGAACTTGGATTTTGGGAGTGTTCCTACCACCCTAACTGATAAGAGTGCGTCACTGCACCTAAACTGTTTGTACAAACCACATGGCTTGTGTAGAACACATGCTTTCCTTCTGGGAGTCTGGAATTTTAATATGCACTAGGCAAAGGGTGCCTATGTGACCAGCCTCCAATAAAAACCCTGGGTACTGAGTCTCTAATGAACTTCCCTAGTAAATGACATTTATATTAACCTATCTTCAAGTTCACAGAGCCTGCCCTCAAATATGTCCAGTCCACTGAAGGAATTCTTTACTGATATTGGTTGATCTTATGTGAGTTTCCTGTTCCTTCCTCAGTAGTAGCCAACCTCTGATTACTATAGGATTTTGAGCCCAAGATAGTTTTCTCCCCTTACCCCAGTGGCAGCAGATTTTTGCTTTCATATTTTCCCCAAGTTATAAGCCTTTGAGGGCAGAGACTGTGACTGGTCTTTGCATATCACACTGCATGACACACAATAGGTTCTCAATTAGTGACTACTGAGTGATGAGTAATTTTATCAATTACCCAAGCTTCTAGAATAATATTAAGAAGAAAAGAAGAAAAGAAACTGAATAAATAGCCCCCTGATCTTAAGGAACGTATACTATGGATAGGCAGACAAAACTAACATTAAGAGTACATTAAACATTCCGACCAATTAATATAGTTAGCCTTGCAAAGTAAGATTTTCTTGATGTGTTAGGTCATTGTGATACTTTGATAAAATATCAGATAATTATTTCTCCAACGAGTATAATAGATACAGATCTTTAAAATTGTGCTGGAGATAATGAGCAATGATATTTTACATACTACAAAGAGTTTCTGCTAGAATTTAGGTTTTTTAAAAATTAAGAATACATTACATTCTTGACTCAGATTTTCTCAACAATTGTTTCACATCCTCCAAAGGTTTTTTAAGTGGCACAAATTCATTTCGCCAAAAGGAATATATATATCTCTTCTTAAAGGAGCGCATTTTAACAAATTAGTTCCATAAATAGCAGGGAAATTTTAATGCTTCTTTTTATAGATAACGTTTTTTCTACCACATAAAAAGATTTGCATTTCCATTCTCCTCACTTATCTTTGGCTATGTAACAAACCGCCCCAAAACCTAGTGGCATAAAACAACAACAGTCTATTATTTATGATGACTCTGTTGATTGGGCAGTATTTTGCTCTATGCAGTGTTAGTTGGGCTCAACCATCTGACTGCATTCAGCTGGTGCCTGTTTGACCTACAAGGCCCATGAAGGCTTCTCTCTCATATCTGGGCCTTGATGCTTATTGTCACCTGGGGTACTTCAGTTTTACTCCATGTGGACTCTTTCTCCACAAGGCAACTCATCTTCTAGGACCTTGTCACATGTCTTCTGTCTCCACCATGGCAAACGGGTTCCAATGAAACAAAAGTACAAGCTGCCCCCTGACACAATGGCACTTCTGCTATATTCTATTGGTTAAAGAAAGTCACAGATCAGCCCAGATTCAAGAGAAGGGAAGCTAGAGAGCATATATTTTCATGGACATCTTTAGAGACCATCTACCATAATTCACTCTTCAACCACAACAATTCATATCCCTTATATATGCAAAATACACTCAACATCATCCTCAACAATGTCATACCACTATAGCATTAGCGCAAAGTCCAGGATCTTGTCATCTTAAACAAGTTCAGATGTGGATCCTCAGGTGTAATTTTGGAGTTTGTTTTGAGTTTTTTTTATTTGTTTGTTTGTGGGTTTTTTGTTTTTGTTTTTTTTTGGTGAGGCTGCTTAAGTATTATTTCCCCTCAAACAAGAAAACTGTGAATTAAAAATACAAGTTATCTGTCCCCCATACACTCAGCATACAAAAGTGAGACAAGAGTAAGAAAATCACGATTGACTCCTCCATCCTAAAAGAGGGGATGAAAGGTATAATACAGTCACTGGCCCATAGCAATTCTGGTCTGCCCAATGGGACCTCTTTCTGTATGGAAGCCCATCCTCCGCATCCTCTGGAGCCTCTCTACATGTCCTCTCTCTCCAGCAGAATAGCCCAGACTTCCTTATAACACAACAGCTAGGTTCCAAGAAAGCAAACCTCTGAAGGGCTAGGCCTGGAAGTGGCAAAGTCAGCAGTCAGCCTACATTCAAGGGAAGGGAAAATAGACTCTATCTCTTCATGGGAGGAATGGGGGCAGCATGTTTGTATAAGTTGGGGAGACCTTGCTGACAACCATATTTGGAGGCTATCTAAACACATTCCTTAGCATGTAACCAACAAGGAAGAACGTGGGATTTTCAGCTTTCAAGTTCAACCTTCCAAAACCAACATATTGCTTCCAGATAGAAACGGATTCATTACATGTACATAAATGCCTTTATGGAAATCTTATAATATGTCTGAAATTATTCTTTGAGATGGAGGTTTTAAATACACAAAGTAGGGAGGCATGAAAGTTTGACTTTGACCTTGGAATTCAGCCAATGTCTTGTTTGCAACTTGGCTTTTGGCTGTGGCCTTTGGGAAGCTAAATAGCCTCTTGCCTACTTTAACATTATTTGAGAGACTATTGGTTGCCATTATACATACTTAGTGTAATAATAGCAGTCATATAAATAATAAGTGTCATGACAGTAAGCTAGATCCTCAGAATTTATTGTTAACTTCTTGATATTCACTTTCAAATATAGATACGCATTCTAGGTATAACATAGAGTTAAAATTTCCTTGAGTGTTTTATTTGTTGAAATTCTAACAGTCAATTGTAGTATTAATGTGTATTTATTATTGCAGAAGTAAAATGATGTAATAATTAATGATGATTGTGTAAGCCATTAATTTTTATGTACAAAACAGTTATTAAAAACTTTCAAAGAGTTAAATTAATAACAGAAAAGACTGACAGTTATTGTAAATATTATGAAAGTGCATGAGGAAAATAACTTTAGGAAGAACAATTTTTTCCAATAATTGTTTATACAATTTGAATAATAATAAATGACTGGATAATAGTGATTAGGTTACATATTAATTCTAATTTCTGTAGAATTGTTTCATGTATGAACAATTATAACATCAAATATATAACCTTTTAAGAACTTTATTTAAAATGTAGTTATTTAAGTAGAGTATTAAGTAGAGTATTTCATTTAAGTAGAGTATTTCAAGAAAAAAAAAGTCCTATTGAGAATTCATCACACCTTACAAGGACAATTTAATAACTGAATGTCAATTTGCCACCCCAAATTATCACAAGCAGAAAAAACTAAAATATAAACTAAAAGTCAACTTAATAAATAACTTTTGATTCTGATAAAATAAAGAATATAAAGAATACAGAAAAAGAAAATGTTAGAGAAAAATGAGGTAGCCCAAACCTATTTTGTCCTCACCATCAAACTTTAAAATAACAGACTTTAAAAGAATATGCTTAAGAAGACAATCCCATATAGTTTTTTTTAACAACTTTATTGGAGTATAATTGCTTTACAATGGTGTGTTAGTTTCTGCTTTATAACAAAGTGAATCAGTTATACATATACATATGTTTCCATATCTCTTCCCTCTTGCATCTCCCTCCCTCCCACCCTCCCTATCCCACCCCTCTAGGTGGTCACAAAGCACCGAGCTGATCTCCCTGTGCTATGCGGCTGCTTCCCACTAGCTATCTATTATACGTTTGGTAGTGTATATATGTCCATGCCACTCTCTCACTTTGTCACAGCTTACCCTTCGCCCTCCCCATATCCTCAAGTCCATTCTCTAGTAGGTCTGTGTCTTTATTCCCATCTTACCCCTAGGTTCTTAATGACCTTTTTTTTTTTTCCTTAGATTCCATATATATGTGTTAGCATACGGTATTCTGCTTTATTGCTTTCCAAGGGATTTCTAGGTTTTACACCACAAACATAGCCCATTTGATTTAAAAACTATTTATAGGATAGAAAATCGGTGAATGGAATTATCATGTAATTGTCTTTGGGAATTCAACAAGTATAAAGAGAGTTATACATAATTTAGGATCCACAATCATACAATGCTTTGTCCACTTGGTTTAGTTGTGTGTTCAAAAAGGAATTATGGGACATCAGAAAAATAGTGAAACATTTTCATCATTCTTAAGCAAGGGAAAGATTTCTAGTCATAAGATTTTGGGATGGTATGTTATATAGAGATGCAATCCATTTTGGATTTGCCGTGTCACATGTTTTACAAGATGTCCAAACATGATGGAAGGACCACTATTACATGTCTAAAAAGGCAGCTAGAATATAAGAAAGCCTTAATACCTTACTTTTAAATAATAATAATAGAGCAATACTTGACAACTGATGGCTGCCTGTGGGCAGAGTCATTGCTACTGAAACTTGTTGAAGAAACAACACTGTGCCTTTGAGAATGAAAGTGTCTCTTATACGACAGCTGATGAAAAGACACTTCTATCATTCCTCTCTAGTCAAGATCCTGGGAGTGGTATCCAGGCAATGAAAGCTGAAATGCACATGAAAATTCAGGGAAGATTCTATCTTGAAAGTTACATAGCTCCAAAGTCAATTATTTTGCCCCATTCCAGATTTAAGGTTTAGAAATTTTTTCTTCAAGTTATTGTTTCAACTAGCAAATGCATGAAAAATATTAGAAATAAAGAATATAACGGGGACTTCAATTATATTTTTGCTTCTGAAAGTATTTAGAAAGCTTCTTTGAGTAGTGTACAACATTTCCATTTGTGGGATTGCTTTAATGCATTAGCACCATCACCATCAGCCAATCATCATTACTAGGAGTTAAAAAGAAGACAAGTCTTTACTGTAGCCATTTAATATTAAAGGAATAGAGCATAATAATTTGGTGGCAACGTCACCATCAGTATCTTACATTGGCAAAGCTAGCCAAATATGGTCTTGTTCCTCTACCACTTCATTTGAAAGTGACAGACTATTTAGTATCATGGCAACAAACCAGTACTTAGCACATTATCATTCCTGCACTATGTTTAAAATCTAACCACTAAATTTTTGTTTTAATTTGGAGAGGGGGTATGGTTTACAGATGTCTGCCTAGAAGGACAACATCACAGCTGGATTGTTTTTCCTAATTACAATAGTGAAACAATGTAAAAATCAGATTTTACACAGTATTTGAAAGCTTCTGTACATCCTCCCACCCAAAGATAACCACTATTTATAGTCTAGTGTTTTTTTTTTTTGAGGTGTCTGCCATTGGATATAATCCAGTTGTTGCTCGATGCCAGTTCCCTGCCTAGTCCCTATTATCAAATGTGGGGTATGGGAGCGGAAGGGGATTTGGAAGTGACCACCTAGTTGGGACTTGCTCCGTTTAATGACAGAATTTTTTATTTTTCAAGGACTCAAAAAAAAGGAGCAGTGTGAAGCTTTCCAGTGGAAGGGAAGAGCCACCATGTCAGCATCAGTCTGCCCTGGGTCCATCCCCTATACAGAACCTGGCTCATCTCCCTTTCCTCCCATGGCTACCTAGCTCTCTGCCCACTCCTGCCTTGCAGTTGGTCCTGAGCATCTTGCTGCACAAGTTTCTCTTCCTCCCTCCGAGACTCGGCCAAGAAAGCTGAACAGCTTCCTGCCTATGAACCCTGTTGGGGCAGTGCTGCCTTTGGGTCCTGGATGCACGGGTTTGATCCGAGTCCTTGGAAGACAACCCCACTACTGGGCATATACCCTGAGAAAACCATAATTCAAAAAGAGTCATGTACCAAAATGTTCATTGCAGCTCTATTTACAATAGCCCGGAGATGGAAACAACCTAGGTGCCCATCATTGGATGAATGGATAAAGAAGATGTGGCACATATATACAATGGAATATTACTCAGCCATAAAAAGAAACGAAATTGAGCTATTTGTAATGAGGTGGATAGACCTAGAGTCTGTCATACAGAGTGAAGTAAGTCAGAAAGAGAAAGACAAATACCATATGCTAACACATATATATGGAATTTAAGGAAAAAAAAGTCATGAAGAACCTAGGGGTAAGACAGGAATAAAGACACAGACCTACTAGAGAACGGACTTGAGGATATGGGGAGGGGGAAGGGTGAGCTGTGACAAAGCGAGAGAGGCATGGACATATATACACTACCAAACATAAGGTAGATAGCTAGTGGGAAGCAGCCGCATAGCACAGGGAGATCAGCTCGGTGCTTTGTGACCGCCTGGAGGGGTGGGATAGGGAGGGTGGGAGGGAGGGAGACGCAAGAGGGAAGAGATATGGGAACATATGTATATGTATAACTGATTCACTTTGTTATAAAGCAGAAACTAACACACCATTGTAAAGCAATTATATCCCAATAAAGATGTTACAAAAAAAAAACTGGTTTTCATTAATTTTGCAGTAATGCAACCTTGCACTTTATGGGATTGAACCATTTGGACCCTATTTATGACTTATGATAGGGTTTGGTGGAAGTCCAGAATTTACTGGGAAGTCATTCATTTCCTTCAGATTTTCAATTTTGATGCCATGAACTTGCATATCACCTCTAATTTTTTTCAATCTTATCCATTTTTGTGGTTATAATATCTATTCCATTCCCAATAACAGCACTTTTGTTTTCTCTTTTCTGAATTGGACTTGCCAGATGTTGGCTTATTTGATTTTTTAAAGAACACTTATTATCATTCCCATTATTTTTTGTTAATTTTTATCTTCTTCTGTATTAAATCCCTCTTCCTACTTTCTCTTGGTTTATATTGTTGACTTCCTTAAATTGAATCATGTAGTTCACTTATTTTCAGTCTTTTGTAAAAATAAAAGTATTTAAGACTATAAATTACCTGAACTTATAAATTATATAAGTTATATAATAAAGTATAATTTTTATTACTTTCTAGATAATTTGTAATTTCCTCTTTGATCTAGGAGTCATTTAGGAAGAGATTTCTTTATTTCTAAGTAGGTTGTTCTGTCATTTTATGACTTTATTGAATGTTATTTGATTATGATCAAAAATGTAGCCTGCAAAACCTACTATCGAAAATTTACTAAGGATTTCTCAGTGGCCAATAAATAATTTATTTTTGTAAATGTTCAATCATATGAAAAGTGAATGGTGACTTTATTTTTAAGTTCCTTATATTATTCAAATGCTGTGTCTTTGCTTTTGACAACTTTATTTGTCAAAATTCTGAAAGAAAATTAAAGCCTTCCATTATTATTATTTCTTATAAAGAACTTGTATTCCTGAGAGATTTTGTTTCATATATCTGGCTGCTGTGATATTTTGTACATATCTTCTCATGGAGTGAAATTTCATTGTTATAAAATATCCCCCTTTGTCCACAGTTTAATTTTTTTCTAATAAAGTATTTAAAGACGTTTATTAGTATTTAATTTTTTGTGTGTGACATTATAATTATCATTATTTTATAATTATCATTGTTTTATAATCAAAGATGGACATATATGATTCATGTCAGAGCTAAAGATGTTTTAATTTTTTCCCTTTCACAAGGCATCATCACAAACTGAAGTTTATACACTATCTGTATACACATATATCTTGCTACACTCAATATGATACTAAGTTTGAGATAATCATTCTCCTTTAGCACTGATTATAAAACATATAGAGACTTAATACACCTGAACTAACACTTAACAGATAGCTATAGTGTTTGTTTTTTGTTTTGCTTTTCTTTTTACCTTTCGATCCCCTTTACCCATTTCTCCCACCCCCCACTCCCCACCCCAAAAAGCTACAAGATGTTAATGAAAGAAATTGAAGATGACACAAATAAACGAAGAGATATTTTATGTTCATAGATTGGAAGAATTAATATTGTTAAATGTCCATACCACCCAAAACAATCTACAGATTCAGTGCAATCCCTATCAAAATTCCAACGGCACTTTTCAAAGAAATAGAACAAATAATCCTAAAATTTGCGTGGAACCACAAAAATCCTGAATAGCTAAAGCAATCTTGGGAAAGAAGAACAAAGCTGGAGGCATCATGCTCCCTGATTTCAAACTATATAACAAAGCTATAGTAATAGAAATAATAGTGGCATAAAAACAGACACATAGATACATGGAACAGAATAGAGAGCCCAGAAAGAAACCCATGAATATATGATCAATTAATTTACAACAAAGGAATCAAGGATATACAATGGGAAAAGGACAAACTTTTCAATAAATGGTGTTGGGAAAACTGGACAGCCACATACCAAAGAATGAAACTTGACCACTATTTTACAGCATGCACAAAAATTAACTCAAAGTGTATTAAAGACTTGAACTTAAGACCTGAAACCATAAAATTCATAGAAGAAAACATAGACAATAATCTCCTTGAAACTACATTTTTAATGATAAAATTGTATAATTATAATAATTAACATCTATCCCAGAAAGTAATTCTAGGATGGTGATATTCAGCTTTAGATAAATGTTGATTTTAGAATTAGGCCACTTGACATTTTGCAAGATGTGTATTTAGTGTACCTCTAGCAAAAGCCTAAATCGTGAAAATATAATGGGTTACTGGACAGAGAACTTCGTCACTGGAACAGTGTGATAAGTCAAGGACCCAATCACTGAAAATTGGGATGTAAGCCAGAGGGAGATACCAGCAAAACTACTACAGGTATGTACTACACAATGCTGAGTACCTGATGAGAAGTTCCTTAGTCAACCCTCCTACAGGCCCAAGTGGTCTCAGAGCTCAGAGAGAACACAGAAAGTATTTGAGGGACTGTACCAGTTATCTATTGCTGTATAACAAACCACCCAAAACAAAATGGCTTAAATCAACAATCATCTGATTGACTTAACTCAAGATTATTGTAAGGAACTAGATACAAGGAGGGGTGAAGAATTGTGGCCATTTTCGTAATTGATCTACCACAGGTTCACTGGCTCCAAACGTGAGGGCTGGAGGAATTTGGAGACGGGGATCGCCGGGTTGTTCTCTATAAGACATCAATATTTAAATACATTGCTTCACGATGTAGCTGAAATGCTTTAATGCAATCCATTCATTTTGAGTGGAAAATTACTTCAAAATCATCATTTAGTTGATGCCTTCAATTGTGAAATCATCTTACTCACGCTTTTGAAGCTCCTCTCTGGTAATTAGTTTATTTGAACATCACAAGTGCTCTGCTGAGCATATGTTGTTATACTTATTTCCCTTTTGAGGAAACAGAACCCAGAGCAGTGGTTCTCAAAGTTTGCATTAGAATCCCTTTGAAAGGCTGTTAAAAATCGAAGTTTTGGGGCTACACCCTGGACCTGTTGTATTAGTTAAGATTTTGAGTTGCAAGCAATAGAAATTGACCCTGGATGATTTAAGCAAATATCAAATGCATTGGTAAGTCAACAGTAGCTCACAGAATCACCAGGAAGACCAAAAAATAAGGCATAGAAAATGAGCATTGCCAAGGGAGGCTGAGGAGGTATCTGATGACACTACTGTGGCCACTGCCAAACAATGTACTCATGAGCCTGCACCACTGCTGCTGGGAATTCTACACATTGGGCACCACCACTGACCCTCTCCCTCCTGCCACAGATGCTCTGGAGACTGGCTGCTGCCACCACTGCCAGCCAGTGTCACAAGATTTAGTGTTCTAGTACCCCAGATTCACTGTGTCACTTGCTCCAGATTCAATATCTCAAGGAACAGCATCTGATCGGTAGAGTCCTACCTGCAAGCAAGGCTTGGAAAACGCGCATCTTCCATTTTCAGCTTCCATGCTAGAAGGTAGGCTCTGTTCTTTCCCAAAACCCATAGGGTAGGGATTTCCTCAAACATAGGAAGGTGGTCTAGAACCTAGAGAGAGAGAGAGAGAAAAAAAAGACTAATGTTCACTCTATGATTAGTGTAAAAATCTTGGTTGGAAGATATAACACACATTATGGTGCCTCACTCTTATCCCCTCAGCTCTCACCTTCACATGTTGTCAAAGGCTGCTTTACTGAAAAATTCATGACTTTACCCAAGGACTGTTGGTCTGGTCAAAGAAGCACTTGGCCTGCCCAACAGCAAGCCACAAGTGTCATAGAGTTAATGGCCCCAGCAGTAGTCCTTGCACTGTGCATGGACAAGGAGTTAAGTAGATTAATACCCCAACTTCCTTGCACCTCAGCTGGCATAACTCTGAGGCACATTCTTATACTAGCCTGTAGAGATCTTCAGGGGGATTGAGATAGTTTCCCACGGTGGTGACAGTTGTGATAACACACCCCTTGTTGGTTTTCTTCCCTACCTGTCTCACTTGCTGGCTCCTCTACCAATGTTTCCTGGGATTACCCCCCAAATATACCACTTGAACTTAAAATTTTGTCTTAGGGTCAGTTTCTGGGGGAACTCAAGCTAAAATGGGAGATACCTTGGTATTTGAAAGTTTTCAGAAGTGATTTATGTGATCCAAAATGTGTTTCCATACCAAAAGTTTAAGAACCATTTGTTCTGACAAATGGAAAGGCTTGCCCAAGTTCCCATTAATGGTTAGGGTTCTATGCCCACCCTTAAATCCAGGTCTCTTCTTTTGGTTCTTGGGCCAGTTCTCTCCTCACTAAGTTACATACATAGCAAAAAAGGACAGACTTTTATTTCCAGATGACTTTATGTAAGGAGAGATTTATGAAACAACCAACAACATAATCATGCCCAGATTTCAAAGAATAGATAATGTCACTAGTGACTTATTCATTTTAAAAATATAACAACAGTCTCTCCTTTTTTATTCCTTTAATGAATGTTTCTACCTTTGCAAATGCTTTGCATAGAATTCACCTCTGATATTGTTGTTTTGATTGACAATTTTATTTCCATTTTAGAAAAGATGAAAGAGACAAATTCAAAACGAAATAGTCATCAAAGAATGGACTTTTATTTTAAAAAATAGAACACTTGCATTGTAATGTTCAGGAAGAGAAATGCACTTGCTATTGATGTAACCTAATGTTAACAGCTTGTCTGTATAAATGGCATTGTACAACAATATTTGTGAAGGGGGAAACAAAGGCAGAATGAAATGCACAGTGGTGGCCCACAATAATTTACAGAATAATATAATGCAAGTAAAACAGACCCTTTATTAAATAAAATTCAAATTGAGCCAGAGATAAATAATTAGAAACCAAATATGAGAAGAAATAACTAATTTAGGATGTATCCTGAGAGTATCAACAGAATGTGTTTAGGGTTGTTCTTTTCTCACATCAGTGGAATAGGGAAAGTAAAATCTTCAGTAGGAATGAATGACTCAGTTGTTTGGCTTAGCTCTGTCTATTAGATTATTTTTTCTTCATATATTTTAACCAACTACCCAGAGATTTTCACTCATGTGAACTATGTCCTCAACGTGTGCACCAAAGGTTTTCTCATATGTTCTAGTATGACAGTGGGACATACATTTCCCATCTTCTGTGAGTTTGTAACTAGTGCTAGGACTTATCAGTAATTTGATCTTGGGCTAGAATCCTATAACTTCTCGGAACTTTGGCATTTGCCTTTTATATGACCATATACATAATAGTTTTCATTTTGCAAAGATATTGTGCGGACCAAATGAGATAATATCTGTGCAAACACTTCATAAAGTAACATACACATATTAACATGTATTATTATTTTTATTATGATTAGTATTCTTCCCTGGTTGAGGTAACAAGTACATATTTAGAGCATGGACTATGGGATCTGACAGGCCTGGACAAAAATCTTGATTCTTTCCAATAATTTGGTAAAATTATTTAACATCCCTTAGCCTCAGTTTTCTCATTTGGAAAATGGAGATAATAATGTTATTCTCTGAACAGAGAATGTGTTCAAATAGAAGAGGATATCAATAATGTTGATGATGATGCTGATGATGCTGATGATAATCTGCCACAATTTGGGGGCTTTTTCTACTCTCAGTCCCCACTATTTCTTGGATCACTTTTCTTAAGTATATTCAAAATCTTATAACAGCAATATTCAGGGCCCAAAATATCCACCTAAAGACCTCCTATAGATTATTACCTTAATATGTTAGCACTGCACATCACTTTGTACTTCTGAAAGGGTATAAAAAAATAGTGGTATCCCTAACTCAAAGTTCCCTATTAGTTCATCATTATCAAAAGTATCAGTCAGCTACAGCTACAACAGTGCTGCATAACAAATCATCCCAAAACTCAGAGATCCACATTCACTGGAGGTGGCTCTGCTCTAATTGTCTCTCATCCTCTCTGGACCAGTGGGCTAGTTGGGGGTATGTACTTCTTATAGCAATAGTATAAGTGCAAGAAGTAAAGTGGAAATATGTGTGATTAAGGCCTAAACTCAGAACTGGCACTCCATCATGTCTTCCCCATTACACTGGCCAAATCAAGTCACAAGGTTGAGTCTAAAGTCAAGTGGGAAAGGGAAGTATAACCTGTTCTTTTAATGTGAGGTGTGGTAACATCACATGGCAAAGAAATTGGATACAGGGAAGGGTGAAGTATCAAGGTAATAATGGCAATCAACCATAGCCATCAAAGACTAAACCGAAGTCCTAGAGAAAAGAGTCTAAGCCTCATTCATCAAAGAATCAGTGTTTCTAAACCAAAGCCTGACACATTGATTAACTGGTCATTCAACAAGTATTGCACTAGAGCTGAGAATATGCAGCCTGAAACAAAGGCACCTGCCCCCATAGAAACAAAGGCCCCTCCCCCCATAGAAACAAATTCAATGAAGAGTCATAAGAGACTGTAATCATAACCTATTTGTAGGAACACAAAAGAGGAAGTGGTAGGCACGTGTAATAGGTACCAAATGAGTGTTGAATGAATGAAGAAAGAAAAGAATGCCTATTCATGTTGCCAGGTTTTGAGAAAACAGTTGCGTAGGAATCAGACAAGCAGGAATACCCAGGTAATATGGGAGAAATAATGCTAAAAACTATTTATCGTCTTTTTACCTTTTCAGAAAGAACTTGAAATTCCTTGCTACATACAGGAACTCCTTGCATATGAGGCCTACCACTGAGCTTCCCACAGCTACAGAAGCCCAAAATGCCAGATACTCACTTTTCAAGCTTCCTTTGCTGCTGGAATGTGGCCATATGCCACACTCTCTAGATTTGTACCCTCTCTAGATTCTGAAACTAATGGAAAGAGAAGCAAGGCCAATAGGGAATTCATTCCTGTGCAGACAATGCTGTATCTATTTTCCAGGAGTAGCTGTGGCCATAGCTCCAAGCAGTCGTGTAGTGTTCAGCATTGGTGGTGTGGGCTATGCAATCCATTGTGCCTGAGTCTAGTGACAGTAATAACTATATCTTCACAGGGTCAGTTCTAACATTTTATTTGGGGCATTGATCTTGACTCCAAACTTGGTTCTCTGGTGCTCATGGAAAATTCCAGTATCCTTTAAATAAATTCCTTCGATGGCTCAATTAGTCAGAATTTGCTTTCATTCTTGCAGCTAAGACAGACTTATCAGAGGGCTAGACCAGAAACTGAAGGAAAATTCAAAGTCAGTGATCAGGTGAAGTGAAATTATTGTAAATAAAGAAAGATGAGATGTTAAAACCTCTGGCAAGTGATGACTGAGCTGGAAGAACCCTAGTAATCAATGGCAGAAGTCTTGCAAGTCCTTAGCTTCTAACACAACCAATAACTTATATCAGTGTTTGGCAGCCCTGACTGAACTTGAATTTATTAGGGGATTTTTAAAAAATCCCAATGCTCAGGTTACATCCCTGATAACTTATATCAGAACCTCATTTTAAAAAGCTAACTTATATCAGAATCTCAGGTAACAGTATTGTTTAAAAAGCTCCCCAGATGACTAAATGTACAGCCAATGTGCAGCCAATGCTGAGATAGGATTAGAGGAAGTTCGAACCACAGATGGAAAATAAAACAGGTGCACCTGGCTGGAGGGAGGAATGAAGGGAAGGAGTCAGAGCTGATAATGACACAGAATGAACACACTGATCGGATGTACTGAATCATATGTGGTGTCTAATACAAACTGCCGACCTCACCATGCTCAATCATTTAAAATTCTATAGTGTCTATCCAAACCACTCTTCTCTTCAAATCCATCTTCTGTCTCAGCTCAGGCCCTTATCAGCTCTCATGTGGCGTATTGCTACCACCTTCCAGTTGGCTTCCCCACCTCCATTCATTCTTACCTCTAATCCATGCAATGCAATGCTATCAGACTGGAACAATCTTTCTAAAAGGCAAATCTGATTGTGTTACTATCCAGCTTAACCTAATCCAGTAAATCTCCCGAACACTACCAGATAAAACCCAAACTTTTTATATGGCTTAAAAAATTTTATGCTCTGTCCCTAACTTCCCAGCCTCATCTTCTGCCTCATCCTGGATCCTGAGCCGCCCTCCAAGCACTCACCTGTTCCTCAACATGCCACCATCTTTCATATCTTTATGCCCCTTTGTTGATGCACGTATTCTTTCTCTGAATCTGATGTAAATGTTTTTAAGATTATATTTAATGCATTTGTGGTTTACTACTTAGACATTTTGATCCACGTAACAGTATTCACTGAAAATATCAGAAGTTTCTAGAATGCAGAAACTCTGATTTCTGGCCTACAAAATGCTTTCTGATAATTCTGATGTATTTGATAGTGATGAATTTGATGATGAATGAAAATGGTACAATAGATGTTGCATGTTTAAAAAGGGTCAGGAAGAAGGGAAATTGCCTAATTTTTCGTGTCCCAGGGAAAGACTGAATGAGTCTTTAAGCAATTTGGAGAATGAGGTAATTTTTGAAGTTGTAATGATTACATTATTCAGTTATTGCCATAAAATGCCAGAATGGATTACCTTTTATGTCTCCTGAGACAGGTTATTTCACCAATGTCATTATCTCACCCATATTTTTCAATACTAAAATAATACTCCATCTAGCTCAAGTGTTTTATTTATGTTAAATCTGAAAAGATCAGGTTTAAATAGTCTATCCAGCAAGCAAGAGTGTTCATATATGGCGTCTATAATAATTATCTGATTTGGTGTGATATTTTCCAGTTTAAAAGACCTAGAGTCTGTCATACAGAGTGAAGTAAGTCAGAAAGAGAAAGACAAATACCGTATGCTAACACATATATATGGAATCTAAGGGAAAAAAAATGTCATGAAAAACCTAGGGTTAAGACGGGAATAAAGACACAGACCTACTAGAGAATGGACTTGAGGATATGGGGAGGGCGAAGGGTAAGCTGTGACAAAGTGAGAGAGTGGCATGGACATATACACTACCAAACGTAAAATAGATAGCTAGTGGGAAGCAGCCGCATAGCACAGGGAGATAAGCTCGGTGCTGTGTGACCACCTAGAGGGGTGGGATAGGGAGGGTGGGAGGGAGGGAGACGCAAGAGAGAAGAGATATGGGAACATATGTATATGTATAACTGATTTACTTTGTTATAAAGCAGAAACTGGCACACCATTGTAAAGCAATTGTACTCCAATAAAGATGAAAAAAAAAAAAAAAAGCATGGGAAAGAAAAACAAAAAGTAAAAAGAAATCCAGAGTTTTATTTCTTGTAAATCACAAAAGATCCCTAGATTTAGCAAATTTTCCTCACTTCAAAATGTTTGTCTTTACCTATGCAACCTTCATTATCATTCTAATTTGGTTTCAAAGAAAATTTTTGAATAGATATATATGGTAAGATTAATTCATGTATTAAAATAATTAAAACAGCTTATATAGGTATGGAACAGGACATTGCCATTCTTCATTATTAAAAGCATCTAATTTTTAATAATCAAATACCAGATTTGTAATCAGTTTTCTTGCCTACAACTCTTAACTCTAAACTCTAAACCCATGGCTGTGATTACCATGGAGGGTACAATGACACATGGTAACAAAAAGATACAGTGCCTCCACTGGTCTCTAATTTGCCAGCTCTCCTGTCCATGACTTGTAATTCCAATCTTCCAACACTTTTGTTTTAAAGGAGAGTTTTCTCATTTTATAGTGTTATTGTCAGGTGTCAGAATACCTAGCCAAAAGTTCAACTAAAACAGCAAATTAGCCTTTCCACCATGTGAGGATATAGCAAGAAGGCCCCAGCTATGAACCAGAAAGAGGGCCCTCACCAGAACTGGACCATGCGAATACCTTGATCTTGGCCTTCTCAGCCTCCAGAACTGTGAGAAATAATTTTCTGTTCTTTATAAGCTATCCAGTCTGTAGCATTTTCTTATAGCAGCCAAAATGGACTAAGAAAGAACACTGGTACAAGAAGTGGGGGTGATGCTGTAACAAATGCCTAAAAATGTGGAAGAGGCTTTGGAACTGGGCATTGAGCAGAGGCATGAAGAATTTTGAGATTCATGCTAGAAAAAGCCTACTTTGCTGTTAATGGGCGTCAAGGGTGATTCTCCTAAGGGCTCAGGAGAGGAGGAATGCTGTAGAGAAATCTTCAATCTTCTTAGAGAATACCTAAGTGTTCATGAACAATGTTGGTAGAAATATGGACAGTAAAGACCATTCTGATGAAGTCTCAGATGGAAATGAGGAACATGTTATTGGAAACAGGAGGAAAGGCAATCTTTGTTGTAAGTGTCAAAGAGCTTGGCTAAATTGTGTTTGTGTCCTAGTATTTTGTGGAAGGTAGAACTTGAGAACAATGAAAATGGATTTTTTTTCTTTTTTTGCGGTACGCGGGTCTCTCACTGTTGTGGCCTCTCCCGTTGTGGAGCACAGGCTCCGGACGCGCGGCTCAGCGGCCATGGCCCAGGGGCCCAGCCACTCCGCGGCATGGGGGATCCTCCCGGACCGGGGCACGAACCCGTGTCCCCTTCATTGGCAGGCAGACTCTCAACCACTGCGCCACCAGGGAAGCCCTGAAAATGGATATTTGACTGAAGAAATTCCTAAGCAAAGTGCTGAAGGAGTGGCTTGCTTTCTCTTGAATGCTTACAGTAAAATGTGATGAGAGAAATTACGTGAAGGTAGAATTGTTAATCAGAAAGTAAATAGACTGGTTGACAATTTGGAAAATTCTCAACTTATCCATACTGAAAGAAGTAAGAAGGCTTGTTCAGAGAGCACACAAAGGGTGTCCTGAATTTGATGAGGAGATTGGTATGGATTGACCATTTCAGTAGAAGCTAGGAGCTATTCATGAAGACAATGGGGAGACTGGCCATCTAAACAGAAGCCAGGGCCTATTGTCCAAAAAATGAAAGAATGAACCCCCAGCGCACTTTAGAGATGAGAGGCTACCCCTCCCTCCACAGGCCCATAGTGCAAGAGCCTGCAGGGCAGAATGATTTCAAAGAAGGTGCTGTCTCTGCCAGGTGGTTGCCCTCCCTGGATTCTGGCACCAGCTTCTCCACCATCCCAGGTGCAGCTTTCGCTGGGCCCAGCAAAGTCCAGGGGGTGGGGGGTGGGGTTGCTGTCTCAACCTAGATTTCAAAGGATGGAGCCACACAGGGTTGCAGGCGCACAACGCTGGCAGAGGGCCACTGTGGGGGCAGGGCCACCACAGAGAGCCCTCACCAGGGCAATGACCAGTGGAGCTGTGTGGATGGGGCCACCCCCAGACCTCAAAACTTAAAGGCACCTGTGCAACTGCAACCTGGGACAGCCACAGGCACAGGACTACAACCCATGACTGGCATGTGTACCCAACAAAACATGGGTGTGGGGCCACCTGGGAGCCTTGGGGGACCAACACCTACCTCAGTGTGTCTGGAAGATGGGACCACGGCCCCAGTGGGCCTTAAGGTTTTGGACTTGCTCAGGACCTATTACTCCTTTCCTCTTTCCTATTTCTCCCTTTTGTGTTTTTTTTAAATTGAAATATATTTGACATATACTTTTGTGTAAGTTTAAGGTGATGGGTGAAATTAAGCAGTTATTAATGCCAGAAAAGTTGGCGGGGGGTGAGGATTTGACATGGGAAGAGTTGTGTAAGAAAGGAAATATAATCATTGCACATTTTTTTGATTCAGGTGTAAACATTCTTTACAATATCATAATTTTTAAAATTTGGAACATAAACTTAACTAAAAATTGTGATACAACTATCATGCAAGCAGGAAAGGAGACAATGCATGATGTGAAAGAGCTAAAATCCTCATCTATTTTAGAAGGAAGTCAATACCTTTATGAGTTTTCTATTGTTGCTGTAACAAATTTATCACAAACTTAGTAGTTTAAACAACACAAATGTATTATCTTACAGTTCTGAGGTCAAAAGTCCAGTATGTGTCTCAATGAACTAAAATCCAGGTATTAGCAGACTGTATTTCTTTCTGGAGTCTCTAGGGAAGAATCCATTTCCTGCTCATTTGGGTGATTGGTAGAATTCAGCCTCTTCCAGTTGTAGAACCAAGGTCCCTGTTTTCTTACTAGTTATGAGTTTAAGGCTGTTCCCACCTTCTAGAGGTCACCACGTTCCTTGGCTCATAGCTCCCTTTGTTTACCTTCTTTGAAGCCAGCAATGGGTGATGGGGGCGAAGAGAGTGGGGGATAGAAGGCAGGGAAGAGGTGATCTTTCTCACATCCATAGCTCTGATACTCTCTTCTGTCCTCTTACACGTTTAAGGACTCATGTAATCAGACTGAGCTGCCCAGATAACTCAGGATAATCTCCCTATCTCGAAGTCCTTAACCTTAATCACATCTGCAAAGTTCCTTTTACCATGTAAGGTAACAAATCTACACACTCTAGGAATTAGAACATGGACATCTTTGTGAGCCTATTATTTTGCCTGCCACTATATCAAATGTCTAACATGAATGAATTTTAAAATTATATATGTGTTATTTCCAAAGGAGAAAAAACAGCCAGAAAAAGTGTAAAGAGGTTGCTCCTAAGAAATGTGACTGCCCTGTGTGCTGGTTGGTCAGGACAGGAGGTTTGAAATAAGGTAGTAGTCTTTTTTGCTAAAAGCCTCTAAATACTATTTGACTTTTTAAAACCGTGTTCAAGTAACTACTTAGATAAAAAATTAACTGCAATTATAAAACAAAATAAAGGGAAGGTTTTCCAATTACTGTTTTAGAAAAAAGGAAATCAGATTTGCAAAGAAGGATGGAGTTGAGGAGGAATTACTCAATGCTTCAGTTGTATGTGATGACCTAGCTGAAATCTAGGAAGGTACATGCTTCTATGTTTTTTACTATGGATTGTAGGGAAAATCTATTTCCTAGCTGTCAGATCTTTTAACCTTAGTTAATCACACATATGAGTAAAATGGGGTGTTTGGGCCTAGATGCCATAACCTAATGTGGTGGATTGCAAAAGGACACAATTCTTCACTCTTCTGGGGTCCTCCAAGTGAATTTGTGCAGGTCTTCCTATCAAAATAGGCAATCTGTTTCCCCCCTTCTGAATCTGAGCTAGTCTTGGGATTACTTGCCACTAGGATGAAGCAGAAATGACACTGTGTCAGTTAGAGCCTGGGCCACAAGTGGTCTTGCTTCTGCACTCCCTCTTGGACTTGAGCCTGCAATGTAAGAACAAACGTGGGCTACCCTGCTGCAGGATGAGAGACTACATGGAATAGAGACAAGCCATCGCAGCTCAGGCCATCCTAGAGCAGGCTTCCTCTGGCTACAGGGTAGCTGACTACAGACACATGAGTAAGCCTAGCTGAGACTGGAAGCGTTGCTCAGCTGAGCCCAGCCCAATTTGCCAACTGTGAGCTAAATAAATGGTGGTTTTTCTAAGTCATCTTGTTTTGTGGTGGTTTGTTACACAGCAATAGCTAAGTGATTTGCTAAAATACCACCATATTATAATTACAGGTCATGTACCTAAGTGAAAATAAAGAACCTGTTTAGCTTCAGATCTCAAATTTATAAAGCAAAAATGTCATTTTTCTCTTATGTTTTATTATCAATATTTTATTTCTAGTAGCATTCTATTCTTCTGTGAGTTTCTAGAGCAATTTTAATTAGTTTTATTACAGTATTTTTTCTATTCTCTCAGAATCCAATTTAGCTTCCTAAATTGGAAAATCATATTCAAGAGACAGGGATTAAGGGGACCATTTTCCTAGTGTAAATCACAGTATAATGAGGGCAGTAGAAATGTGAGAAATGTTTGATTATTTCTGTTAAAGTAGCAAGTCCTATAGCTCAAAGAGAAATGGACTTTTTCTTATGATATGAGGAAGAGTTAAAGATAAAAAACAGAGGGGTTCTTCCAGGGATTTTAGTAGTACTTTGTGGATAATGAAATTATTACATTTCTAGAAAAATATAAAGAACAACATAATGGTCACTTATAATCCCATTTTCCAGAGATACTTAACATTTTAGCACATTTATTTCCATGTTTTAGATATAATTTTGCATAGTTTAAAAATCTTTTATAATGCTTAATGTTCTTTTTTCCATAAAAATACACATTAAGAAGTTTCCCATCAAAATTTTTTTCTGCAAAATAATTTAAATAGCTATGTAATATTCTATTCTCTGCATAATTTTTATTGACTTTATAATTCAATAAAATGATGTATAATTTAGGTTCTCTGCCATTGCAAACTGATATAAACACTACATTGATGAATATTATTGTGCCTATATCTCTGTACATATATTCATGTTTCTGGTTATTTTATTAGGATATATGCCTAGAATTAGAACTATCAGGAAAAAAGGAATTAATATTTTTAAGGCTCTTGAAACATATCAAATTGTCCTGCCCAAAATGTGGCATCAGTCTTTATTCCTGGCTGCAGTGAGTGAGAGAGATTCTTTCTATGCATTTTCACCAATATTATGTATCTGCTTATTTAAAAATCTGAGCTATTTTGAAAGACATAAAAAAATCTTATTGCTTTATTTTGTATTTTTATTGCCAGTGGTGTTGACCAGTTTTTCAGGTATTTATTACTAATTTTTATTCTTGATATTGGAAGAATTTTCTGATCGGGTCATTTCCTTCGTTTATTGAAAGCATTTTAATTTTCACGAGCTCTTTGTAGATTAAGGATTTTAATCTTTGTCTCACATTTCTTGCATATACTAGTCCCAGCTTACTGTTTGATTTCTCATTTTGATAAGCAGAACTCTTACATTATTATGTAGACATACCTATTGCAATTGTTTTCTTACTTTCCAGTTTAGGATATTCTTCTTTAACCCAAGATCAGATAATTATTCAGCCATTTTCTTTGTGCTTTTATGCGTTGGACCCCAGGTGGACTGTGGTAGAGGAATCTTTCTTTCTCATGTTTTAGGGAATATACCCTTATGAAATTATGATGAAGTTAAAAGATATTTAGTTTAATTTTGACAGTTGAATTTTTTCTGTCATACTGTTGGGCTTTTTCTCTCTAATCTACAGAGATATAGCACTATCTCCCAGAGAGATGACTTGGATTCATTCTCTGTTTGACAAAAGCCAGTTGAGAGGAATGAGATCTGTTTCCACATCAGTGATCAATCTGACCATTGTGATGAAGAATTGGGAACACACATACATTCAAGAGAATGGATGGACAATATAGCATGTTGGAAGGAGGCCTCAATGTTTTTTTTGTTTTAATAAAATCACTCTAAACTGTGCAAACATTCCTCTTCCTAACTGCTTCTTGATGACACTTTTTGGTCAACCCAATAGTAGTTGTGTGAAGGTAGTGCTTGAGGAATCAGTTGAGAAGGCAATATTGAGCAAAGGGAGGATTTAGAATGAGAATCTGTAGCATTAGAAGGAGCTGCAAGTATTAGGGCTAGTTAAGTAGAATTAGGATTTATGAAATCAGTCAATTCACTAGCATAGTTACATGTTACCTGAACATTATGGAAAGAGATGAAGCCAAGTTGGGGACTGGGGAGGATGAGAGAAAACTGTAGGACGCTTACATTTTGGCTCCAGTGTCCACCATGTTCCTTCATGTTCTTTCAAGTCTGAATTCTTAATAATTACCTTTTCTACTCCACACACTACCAAAGTAGGTTCCCCTTTTCTAGGTAGGGATCAGGATACAGAGTTGAATTGAACTTAGATGAAGAGAAGTGATTTATAAAAATGATCACCTTTTGATAGAGATGGAATTTTTATTGATAGTTCAGGACCCCCTCTTCTAATTTCCCTAGATTCCTATCTAAACTCACTTCTCTCCATTTCCCCCTTATTTTATGGAAAAATTAGATGCTGTTATTAAATATAGAGAAAATATATTTTCATAATTACATGACTTAAATGCACGTCTGTATTCAATTTGGATAATCTCTTCATATTGTAGGGGAGCAAAATTTGCCATCCCAAAATGTCTCTTTGGTATGAGGATTGTTTTGGGCTAGTTATCTTTGAGAAACAGAAGACTCAGGTAGTTTTTCTTTTTACCTCCTCCTAAACGACCTAAAAGAATTTAGATAGGGAACCTGTACCTGGAAGAGAGCAATTACCAAAGACAACTTCTTTTTACATCAGAAAGACTTCTCTGCTTGGCATGGCAAACATTTGTTTACCAAACATTTGCTCTTCCCATCTCCCTGTGAACTGTCTTCCTCCCCTTTGAAGTCCCAGACCAACACCCTCTTCTCTTTAGCTCTGGATGGCCTGTCAGCCACAACTGCTTGAGTGCCTGGGGGCTTCGTATTCCTATGGATATGTAATTTAATTCTGAGACCTGCCAGAAGAACGTAGAAGGATATAAGAAAAATTTTCCTCCCCAACAAAACGAATTCCTTTCTAACTTTTTATTATGGAAAATTTCAAACGCATAGAAAGTAGAGAGAAGGGTATAATGAATCCATTAACTGTCCCCTTGCTGCACTAGTTAGTCACATTTTTGCCAATTTCATCTCTCTCATTTTCCACTTTGTCTAACATTTTATTATAAAAATTTTCAAATATAAAGGAAAGGTGAAAAATTGTAAAATGAATCCTCATATGTCCACCATCTAGACTCTACAATTAATCTTTTTCCTATATTTGTTTTATAACATATCTATCCATCTCTTCATCTAGCCACTCACCAAACTCTCTTATACTTTTATGCATTTCTAAGTAAGCTGCAGACATCAGAGTATTTTCTCAAAAAACTTCAGGTAGTATATTAGTAATAGACCAGCATTTGTTTATAGTCCCTTATTTTGAAGTAAATTTTATATACAGTGACACGCCAGAATGTACTAAATATTTTACAGGCAGTCTAATTTACCCCTCACAACTCCTATATGAATTTATTATTACAGTTGTTATTTTACATCTTACAGACTTGAAGAAGATAAGTGTTCTGTGCAGGGCCAGACAGTCAGTGGCAGGGCCAGGTTTCTAAATCTAAAGCCTTTGTGTAACTGAGCAGGACCCTGTGGGGCCTTCCCGGAACAGGCCTTCCCCCACATCCTCTGCTTCAGCTCCTCTCTGAAGCACCTAGACAATAGTAATTGATGCAAATTTCCTGAGTTGTTTTGCAGATGTGAAAACCCCCCACCAAATGGAACACATTAACTACTTGATGACCACAGAGCACATCGCCCCAGGCCTCCTGGAGCCTAAGGACTGATAACATGAACCCCTGTGACACCACCTGTTCCCTCACCATCAGCCAGTCAGCGGACTGTGCACCATATGATCATGTAGCCTGCGACCCCCCCCCCACCCCCCCATCCCGACCTGGCCTTTAAAAATGCTTTGCTGAAACCCTTCAGGGAGCTCAGGGCATTTTAGGGCATGAGCCACCTCGTCTCCTTGCACGGCCCTGCAATAAACCTTTCTCTGCTCCAAACTCCAACATTTCGGTTTGTTAGGCCTCACTGTGCGTCAGGCCCACGAACGTAGAACATATCCACCACCCTAGAAAACTCCCTCATGCCCGTTCCCAGTCAATTCATGCCTTTACCCTGACTCCAAGAGACAACAGCTTTTCTGATAGTTTTCCACCTTAAATTAGTTTTGCCTTTTTTAGAACTTCATATAAATGGGATCATATAGTAAATGCTCTTTTGTGTAACAGTGTTTTTGAGATTTATCTGTGTTGTTTGTATAAGTAACTTATTTCAATCCCACACTTTAAAAAAATTTTTTTGATGTGGTATTTTAAAGAAAATCCCAGCCATCATGTCCTTTTGTCCATCAATGTTTCTATTTCATCTGTATTCTCATTTGTACCTAAGTGTAGTCTGACTCCAGTGTTTCCCATCATCACCTCTTTACTTCCTTCTCGTAAGCCACAGGTCACCCAATAGGTTTGTCTGCATGGACTCTATGCTACTGACACACGTAGGTCACCAGACACTTTCTGATAGTAGCATAACTGAGAGAAATTTAACACTTTCTCTTTGCAGTAAACATTTTTCTGCTATATTATTCTTTAATTTTTTTTTCTAGAGAATCTTTTTTTTTCCTCCCTAGATCTTCCAAGAAACTTTCTGCCCACTTCATTTTCCCACCCCCATCTCTGCAGCACATCCCAATCATAGCATTACTCCACTCCTCTATGCTCTGTAAGAGGAACTATTTTACATGAATGATCCTATTTTCATGGATCCTTTGATTCTGTCATCAATAGGTGGAGAAAAACTACAGTAGACAGAGTAGGGAATCATGGTGGTTTGATGAGTACAATTTTTACTCTACGTGAAAGCCCTTCCTTTTCCTGAGTATTTTGGTAAAAATATTAAAGAAGTTGTTTTATACTTTCTGTCAATTGGCAATTATTTTACTCTCAAGTTTCCAGAGATAAGCTTTTGACTTGAACTACCAGCAGTTTAATTGTGGGACTGGGAATGAACAAGGTTAGTCTATGTTCTGCTTCACCACAGATGTCAAGTTAATTAGTAAAAAGCCCAGAAGGAGCAGTTTGGGGATTTGATTTTCATCACCCACTGGAGGGAATAACATCAGCTACTGAGACAGTGTTCTCAGTATGTCTGCACCCTGTTATTCCTCCACTTAAAATTTGACATCCAGAATAAAATGCACCCTCCTTGGGGATCACATGTGGTGGTAAACACATTTAATTCCTCTTTTGTGAGAAGGAGAAAAATGCATGTGACTTCCTTATTTCTAAAATATGTTGGCACCAAAATTTTAAGCAAAATATAAAATAAAAATCAAGATTATATTTGACATGTTTCTTTTATAATTGTATACTGTATTACATAGTACAAGTAATATATTCTTTAAGCAAAAAGTAAGTAGTATAGTCTTTGAAAAATACAAGTTTGAACCAACTCACCATAAAATATGCCAAAATGTCTAATCTGGAGACATTTATAAAAATTAGCTTCCCAGGACTTGGTAAGTTTTCCCTTCCTCTATTTAGAAATAGCCACAACAGTGTATGTAACAGCATATAATCGTTATGATAAAGGCATTCCACTTTGGCATAAAAAGAAACGTCTATTGAAAATAAAGCTCCACTCTTTTCCCATGTTTCTGTCCTCTTTTCCCACAAAATTTCTGTTGTGAACCTTGAAACATTCTTGTTGAAACAATAAGTGTAAACAAGTAAAAACTGTGCGGATTTAATAGTAGATGGCAAGTATCATTTAGGGGTCGACAGGATATGTTTAGGTTCATTATCACTTTTGATGTGTTCAAAATTCATGAAGTACGCAGAATAGATGGGGCTCAGTAATGTTCGGTGATTTGTCCAAGGTCACACAGCTATGAAAATCAGGACTTGAACCTTGGTCACCTAAGCTTTCATCTAGTTTTCTTCCTCTTACATCAGACATCTTCATTAAAGACAGAAGACATATACATACACAAGTGACTATAACATGAGACCATAGACAATGAATGATGTGTGTAACATAAGATTCCACCCATCATGTCCACGTGGGCTTATCAGGAAACATTTTTGGATGATGTTACATCAGACCTTTCTCACTGACAGAGAAGAGAGAGGCTGAATTTCTCTCCCATTTCAAATTACTTATGGCTTCTGTATTTGGATTCAAATGAAATATGCAAATATTTCAGGTTTGTGTGTCCTTTGTAAACACAACTTCTTGTTGGATTTTAGGAAGATTCTAAAGTGACTTAAATGGCTTCCTGAGTATTAAATAGCTCATGAAGAGCAAGATCTTGATGAATTATGTGCAATCAGAGACATAAATCCAAGACATGGATTTTAAAGTTCCCGTCAAACACACGTGCTTCAAAGCAGCAGAAGGGAAGATAAGTTTACAGAAAAAAAAAATGTTTGGGGGTTTTCCCATTTCTTAAAGGGCCACAAATTCTGTGAAAGGTCAAAGGTCTAACAAACAATATTGCCTCTTTGTATATTTTGCCCTCAAGTCACTTTTGGACATTTTTAATCCTTTCAAATCTTTAAGGCAAAAAATAACTAGATCCATCCTAAAACTTATTCCTGAAATAGGGGCTGAGTCTCTGTATCAAGTCCTTCCTTCTAGCATCCATGATGTGATGGCTACTGTGGGATATTGGCCTACAGGAAGTGAGGTCATTGGGCTGCTTCAGCTGGTGTCCTGGTTTTATAGGTTTCTACATGTGAGGCCAAAGGAAACAAGAGAAGAACAACACTGACAGAGAAACAATGTGATAAGCCTGGAATTGTAGTCAGAGGAGGTTTGCTTCAGTCACCTCTATCTCCTCCTCAAACACTGCTCATGGGCCATTTTTATTCTCTACATCCTCAGTGGGACCACTCAGAACCATGGGCAGTTTCCTTCCAGATCACAGCCTTGGCTCAAATCCCCCTGGAAAAAGCCTTCCTTCCCCTACACACCAGCGCCCCAGGGACAACTCAGCTTTCTCAGCTCTCCACATCAATCCTATCAGATGTAGATTTGACTCTTCAGCTGTTTCTGTGGACCACAGTGAAGCTTGTGAATGCTGGCAGGCACTGTCTTCAAGCCCTTACTCCAAAGCTGGTACACAGAATAGGGAAAGGAAGATCAGATAGTTAGAAGAGAGAGAAATAGGAACTGTTAAAATGATGTAGAAATAGTGGTAAGATGAAGAGAAATGTCAAGACGTGAATGAGAGGGAAGGAAAGAAAACAAAGAGATTTATATGGTGAGAAGGAGGTGACATGCTGGGAAAATGCTCCTCTCCATATGAGTTCTTCTGAGCCTTTGGGGATGGCCAGGAAATGCTTGTTGGAGCACATGCCTCAGTGGAAGAATTTTAGAATATTAATTCCACTTACATTAGGAAAAAAATAATTTTGCAGGATACCAAACTGATTGAGCTTCTTAAATCAACAGACCAGCTTTTTACAACAGGGAAGTATACATTGTATATAAGAATTCTAAAATGAATACTTTTATGACAACCAAACTCTAGAATTAGTTATCCATCTTTTCCTCCTGTATTAGAAAAAATTATAATGAGGTTGGCATTCTTCAGACTCCGTATTTTCCATATTTTAATCATTTTTATTAGGTATCAATCATCTGGGGGCCAATATCATTCTATAGTCATTCTAAAGCCAAAAAAAGAGTAAAACTGATATTATACATTTGCTGATCTCTATAATCAATGGATTTGGTAGGTATGAGGATGTATTTATGAATTAATTTTTTTATGTTGATGGCATCTCTCTATTTAATGGTTTGTATGACCTCCTGAACTATTACAATAGAAATTGGTGCATTCCTATTTTTTCTTCTACATTTGTTACAAAATTGATACATTCCTTAGGAAAACAGCTTTGAGCTTCTTGTAAACCCCACTTAAATCCAATGAAAATCATGTCACTCATGGTTGAAAGGACCAGAGAGGATTGAGTACTTACTCTGAGCCAGGTGCTTTTACAAACATTTCACTTAATTCTTACAGCAGTCTCTTCCAATTGGCTTTATCCTCCTTCTACACTCGAGAAAACAGAGCCCCACACTGCAATACAGTTGTAGAAGCAGTATCTAAAGTTGTATATTTCTAATTCTAAAACATATGCCCCTTTCATTACACCCTATGACTTTGTTCTACAAAACAAAGTCCACTGTTTGTCTTGTTTAGAAGACAAAATTATACACTATGCCACAATATTCCTACTTTTGGATCCGTCCAGCAGAAGGGGGAGATGCAGCTAATGTGTGCTCTAGCCCTTACAGATCAACTGCAGTTTGTGCTTCTACTCTAAGTTAAATGGCCATTTAAAGCCCTCAGGCATTAACTATTCCTTCTAAAAAGATTTTTCTTTTGTGTTGTTTAACACTCTTGGATAAAACTTCAACAATTATACCTTTATTCAGAGTTCACATTAAAAAGTGTATTTATATAAAGTATTGTGACTGATGATTCTTATTATTCTGATTTTTGTTTGTGGCTTGTTTTGGTCCCATGGGGTCTCCTTTAAGGAGAGCACATTTGTATTACATTTATTTGATAGAAAATGACACATAATTTTTGAGGGGTTACCCTGAAGTAAGGCTTCCACTGACATTTTATGGAAGAAGTAAGCTGCAAATAAACAGGAATGCCTGTAATCCCGAACACTGCAAACTTAGGTATGAATTAAGTTTCTACAAAAGATGACTATAATGAACAATTTAATAATGATAGTGTTGTACTTCAGCTAAAAGTCCAGAAATAGAAAAATAAGAAATACTGAGACTTAAGTAAAGGAATACATCTAGACTATTTAGAGCAGCGGCCCACTCTCTACCATTTTCCTCCTGCAATTGCCTTTATATACATAACAACTCATAGATCCTTCTTCTTCTCCAGGGAAACCTACTTTTCTCTAACAACAAAGATATATGGTGCAGAGAAAGGTATTGATCTTGACAATCCCGAGAAAATTAAAGCACTGAAACTATTTTGTAGAGGACTATTTGTTTGGGTCAACTTTGTGTGGGAATGTTTAAAATATGATATAATAATATGATACACGTAGGTCAGCACTTCTGGACTGTTTAGTGTGTCAAATACTTTGAAATAGCCAGTTGCCCACCCTTCTAAGGTAAAAGAGATAGTATGTCCTTTGTGTGAGAGAGGGTTATTCTACAAATAAGGAATCATTTCTCATGTTACAGGTAGACATATGGTTGCATTGATCTGAAAATGCTTAACTGACTTAGACATCCAGAAAGCAGGAAAATAATTATTCTGGTCAAAGGTTAATTTGTTGTACTGCAATACTTGGCACCGAGAGGTACATTCTAATCATTTTTTTGGTGCCACAGTTGTGTACCAAGCCCAGCAGTGGTGGGTGTGCAGTTGATTATATGCCAGTGGCAGGCTGCTGAAATGCTATTTTAGCTGGGGCCAGCTTGCAGTTATTATAATGATTTGACACCTCTGCCCAAATTTAGTGTCAGGGAAGTTGAAATCTCGTTTCTGAGGAAGAGTATCTGAGGTGTGGGGGTAGTAATTTCTGAATTATCATTTGTTAAATTTAATTTTAGAACAAAAGTGACATAGTTATCCTAGTTGTATCAAATTGATCCAAATGCTTATAAAGTGGTCATCATCACACACAAAGTTTCTGGAATTTTGTTGCTGTTATCGAGGATCTCCCTTTGGAAAGTGATGAGGAAAAGATTATATTAGTTTGTACAGATCATAGATTCTATCACTGTTTGGT
Organism: Tursiops truncatus; assembly: GCF_011762595.2. Taxonomy (NCBI): domain Eukaryota; kingdom Metazoa; phylum Chordata; class Mammalia; order Artiodactyla; family Delphinidae; genus Tursiops; species Tursiops truncatus. The sequence goes on along the minus strand of NC_047055.1, from coordinate 111,612,576 downwards.
TATTTTGGGGGAGTGCCATTTCATCTTATTACATTTTCCCTCCTATCTATAAAATAGTGATAATCCACATTCATGAAACCCTATAAATTTTCTAAGACACTACCACCCTCTCAGAGTAATTTCAATAGTGCAAACTAGAACCTATCTTACTTGACAAAGCTCCCTTTTTTGAATTCCTTTTTTGTGAGTTGTTTGACTGCAAAATTAAGATCACAATGTACCTGTCCTTTTTCTCCTCCTGGCCCCCCAGCAAGTTCTCTTGCACTTCTCCCCCCATCCACTTTCCACTTACACTCAGGATATTCTGATAAAAATTCAAATCTGATTATACTCACTTCCCAAGCACTAAAGTCTTCCTCCCAAGACAGAGGCTGGGAAGACGGATGGCCTTTGTCTAATAGCTAATTGGAAAATTTCAAGAGGTCATTTTGAACTTTAACCAGGTCTTTGTGCAGCTAACTGAGTGGTCATTAAGAGGTATATGGCTTAGTAATGGGCCATTTCTTATTCTCAGCAAGCTCAAGGAGGTACAATTTGGAGAAGGGGATAATAGAAAGGAACTAACACCGCTTTGCATAATTATGTACTGTACTAACTCCATTGTGAGAGAGGTGACCTTGTAAATTATGAAACCTTAGGGAATTATTGCCTTTTCCTTCTTGTGAGACTTGTTTGTACTGTCTCGGCCAAATAATGTTTGTCCTCTGAAGACTATGGGTGAGGGTATGTGGGTACACGTAAGTATGTGTTCCAACAGTTACCCACTGGGCAATCACCAAAACAGAGACTTGTATGCAAGTCGTGCTGGTGGGAGGAGCTCACATTAAAACATAAGAGTGGTGCCAATGAACACCTAGAGGTTTCTATGGGATACAGAAAGTCAAAGATTACCGTGGATTGTCCTGCTGGACCTAAGTCACAATTATTGATTGAACAACTCAGATTTAGGGAAATTGCTAGAAGCAGAGAGATATATCCTGGGCTGAGAAACAAGACCTATGTGCGCTGGAAAGATGTACTGAAAGGCTGGTAAAGATCTGTGAGATGGGTGTTAGAAGATGGTTCTCTTGGAGAGGAAGTGGATCTGAGAACATGGGTGTGAAATTTGGCACCCCTCCCCACATACATACTGGGTCCTTTTCCTTTGGCTTAAGGCGGTAAACATATTTGCTATGTCCTTTTAGATTTTTTGTCTTCCCTGTTGCACTGTAATTCAACCATGTAGGGAATTCTAATATCCATACAGCTTTAAAGGGTGGAACTATTGGGATAAATGCACAGAAGAAAAGAAGATGTGTCCGGCCTCATTTCTCCCTCACTGGGGCCATACAGAGGTGCTGCAGCCCATTAGGGAACTCTGCTTAATGTCTAAGCTACAACTGCAGTGGAGTGAGCAGGAGTGAGGCAGCATGGAGAGGTGGGCAGCAATTTATAACACTGAGGAAACTTTTCTGTGGACAACTCAGGAACCAGATCAGACAAGCCCTCCTCCCTTCCCAAAATGTGGAAGAAGTGAAGCTTACTGAAGAAGTCAACTGCCATTTGCATTGATGATCCTGTTACTGTCCTGATTAGAATCCTTCAATAGCTTCCTATTGCCCTGAGGAAAATGGATGAAATACTTAGAGTTGTCTACAAGTCCTTAGGAGATGGTATCCCTGCCTTCCTTTCTCTCCACCTCTTCTAGATACTCTAAGGCATCATTCTCTCCTCCATTTGGGCCTTCACACTGGCACGCTTCATTCTTCCCCTTTTAGTAAACTCCTTCTTAGCCTTTAGACCTCAGACTAAAAGTAACCTCTTCAGAAAGGCCTTTTTTGGGTCCCTAGACTCTGTTAAATCCCCAAGTTCTGAACTCCTAGTTCTGCTTAGTTAAGATCAATCACAATTAGTCAATGTTTCTCATCTTTGCTAGACTATAATCTCCTTGAGACAGCTATTATGTCTGAGGGGGACCAGAATATGCCACCCTCAAATATGCCACTTTAGCATAAGTATTCTTTTGAGCTGAAGGCAATTAGCTCTCTGCCCCCCCCACCCCACTCCTTTCTGTCTAAAAGCAGGACATAAATTTCTATTTGTAAAGTTATCTCCCTCTCTGTATCAGGAAGAGAACTACTCCTAGAAACAACTCTTAACTCCTCAGATGATTCTTACCTCGATAACAAACCTTATTAAACAAACTTTATCAATCATACATTTCCTCTCCTTACCCTCCCATTAACTTACCATTCCCTCCCCCCAGGAATCCCCCAACCCATTTTTCTTTGTCTAGCCTAAGATGGTACATAAGCCTCAAATTCTAACCACCTCCTTGAGCCACATTTCTTTGTGAACTTCCATGCATACATATGTAATTAAATCTTCTATTTTAACTTATTTTATTTATTTTGTTATTTTTGGCTCCATTGGGTCTTCATTGCTGCGTGCAGGCTTTCTCCAGTTGCTGCGAGCGGGGGCTACTCTTTGTTGTGGTGCACGGGCTTCTCATTGCTGTGGCTCCTCTTGTTGTGGAGCACAGGCTCCAGGCACGTGGGCTTCAGTAGTTGTGGCACATGGGCTCAGCAGTTGTGGCTCTCGGGCTCTAGAGCACAGGCTCAGTAGTTGTGGCGCATGGGCTTAGTTGCTCCTTGGCATGTGGGATCTTCCCAGACCAGGTCTCGAATCCGTGTCCCCTGCATTGGCAAGCAGGTTCTTAACCACTGTGCCACCAGGGAAGTCCCTTTTTTTTTTGCTTCTGTTAATCTGTCTTTTGTCAGTTTAATTTGTACGGGCCAGCCTGAACCTAAGAAGGTAGAGGAAAAAGTTTCTTCCTCCCATACGTTTCTGTCTTGTCCACTGATCCAACCCTCAGCATCTAGCCAAGTGCCTGAAATCCAGTAGGTACTCAAAATTGTTTATTGAGCAATTGAATTCATTAGACTGACAAACAAAAATGCATGTATAAGGTTATTTATTATACAGTTGACCTTTGAACAAGGCAGGGAAAATCCACTTATAAACTTTACAGTTCCACATCCTCAAATTTAAGCAACTACAGACTGTACAGTACTGTAGTGCATATTTATTGAAAAAAAATCTGTATAAAAGTGGACCCATGCAATTCAGACAGTGTTGTTCAAGGGTCAACTGTATTATTATTTAAAATAATAAAGAATTGGATATAATAAACATGTTTAACATTGTAACCAAGCAGGACTCTATGGGGCTTTCCCAGGACAGACCCCTCCCCCATATTCTCTGCTCTAGCTCCTCTCTGAAGTACATAGGTAATAGTATCTGACGCATATTTCCTGAGTTTTTAAGATGCTAAAACCACCACCAAATGGAAGAAATTAACTACTTGATGATCAGGAGCACTTAGCCTCCAGACTTTCTGGCACTTAAGGATTGATCACCAACAACCAATCAGAAAATTGTGCATGAACTCTATTTACAATAGCCACGACATGGAAGCAACCTAAGTGTCCATCATCGGATGAATGGATAAAGAAGATGTGGCACATGTATACAATGGAATATTACTCATCCATAAAAAGAAATGAAATTGAGTTATTTGTAGTGAGGTGGATGGACCTAGAGTCTGTCATACAGAGTGAAGTAAGTCAGAAAGAGAAAAACAAATACCGTATGCTAACACATATATATGGAATCTAAGAAAAAAAAAAAAGGTCATGAAGAACCTAGGGGTAAGACGGGAATAAAGACACAGACCTACTAGAGAATGGTCTTGAGGATGTGGGGAGGGGGAAGGGTAAGCTGTGACAAAGTGAGAGAGTGGCATGGACATATATACACTACCAAACGTAAAATAGTTAGTGGGAAGCAGCCGCATAGCACAGGGAGATCAGCTTGGTGCTTTGTAACCACCTAGAGGGGTGAGATAGGGAGGGTGCGAGGGAGGGAGACACAAGAGGGAAGAGATATGGGGACATATGTATAACTGATTCACTTTGTTATAAAGCAGAAACTAACACACCATTGTAAAGCAATTATACTGCAATAAAGATGTTAAAAAAAAAAAAGAAAATTGTGCATGAGCTGATCACATAGTCTGGGATGACCCTCCCTCATCTTGCCTTTAAAAATACTTTCCTGAAACCCTTTGAGGAGTTCAGGGTTTTTGAACATGAGCCACCCCTTCTCCTAGTATTGGTGCCTTACAATAAAGCTGCACTTCCCTTCCCCACAACCCGTGTCAGTAGATTTGTTAGGGGAACCATGACTGAAACCACCTGCCCTGGCCAGGCACCATAGGTCCTGGTAAGGAATGCAGAACTAACAAGCTACCACCAACTGGAAGAATTTGGTAAAGGTTAAAAGGAGAGAGGAGACGCCAGTTCATATATCCAACCAACCTCCCAGAATCCTCCTCGGTGGAATCCATCTTGGCTAAGCGATGCGTGCGCCACCAGGAAGGACCCTGAGTCAGAATGACTGGCCAGAGACAACCCAGAAACTAACCCCATTACCATAAAACCAGAGACGGTGAACCATGTGGCAGAGCAGTTCTCCTGGGTTCCCTTACCCTGCTGCTCTCCACCTGGGCGCCCCTTCACAATAAAGTCTCTTGCTTTGTCAGCACGTGTGTCTCCTTGGATAATTCATTTCCCAGTGTTAAACAAGAGCCCACTCCCAGGCCCTGGAAGGGGTCCCCCTTCCTGCAGCAGATTGGCCTTACTGCATATGGGCGAGCAGACCCGAGTTTGGTTCAGTAACAACATTGGAAAGTGACTAAATAAATTATATGTACATGTTAGAATATTATTTGCTTATAAATCATTGTTCAGGCTATTGATGAAAAGCATTTTCAAAGTGTTTTATCTTCCCAAATACATTGAAAATGTCTCAAGTATTAGAAAGATAATTGCTTTTTTTTCTCCTTTTCACCATCAAGTATACTAGCAGTGTCAGGATTTTTTAAACTTTCTGTTTCAGGATTTCCCTGGTGGTCCAGTGGGTAAGACTCCGCGCTCCCAGTGCAGGGGACCCAGGTTCGATCCCTGGTCAGGGAACTAGATTCCTGTATGCATGCCACAACTAAGAAGTCCGCACTCCAAAACTATAGATCCCGCATGCAGCAAGAAGATCCAGCGCATGCTGCAACTAAGACCCGGAGCAAACAAAAAATAATAAAACTAAATAAATAAAATAATTTTTTTTTAAAAAGTTTGTTTCTTTTTCACTTCCCATTCATTTCAAGATTAACTTCAATTTGGAATCTTCCCCCATTCCTTTTATCATCTGCAGTGTCCTCCTAAATCTTTATTCTACTTGACCTCTGCCAAAGTTGACACTACTGAGCAGTTTCACTTTCAAAACTACTATTGTAGGGCTTCCCTGGTGGCGCAGTGGTTGGGAGTCCGCTTGCCGATGCAGGGGACACGGGCTCGTGCCCCGGTCCGGGAGGGTCCCGCGTGCCGCGGGGCGGCTGGGCCCGTGAGCCATGGCCGCTGAGCCTGCGCGTCCGGAGCCTGTGACCCGCAACGGGAGAGGCCACGACAGTGAGAGGCCCGCGTACCACAAAAAAAAAAAAAAAAAAAAAAAAAAAAAAAACTACTATTGTAAAAACTGCTGAGATAACTCTAGAGGTTGAGGGAGGGGGACTGAATGGACTGGAGCAGGAGGAAACTTTCTGTGGTGATAGAATACTCTTCATCTTGATATGAGTGATCAAGATTTGTACATTTTACTCTATGTTAATTATACATTAAAAAAAAAGTCTTGCTACCAAAACACACTGTAACCATTGCTTCCCCAATCTTCATTTATTAAATTCCTTCTTTTTTACCCCATGATTTCTGTTTATCTCTCTGACAGCCTGGTGCTATTTTTTTTTAATCGAAGCTAAATTTACATACAGTAAAATGTACAAATCTTAAGTGTACAATTCAATGAGTTTTTAAAAATATACACATCTTTACTTTGTAGAGAAGGCATACATTTCTCTCTAAACACTGCTTTAGCTACATCCCACACATTTTGATATGTTGTATTTTCATTATCATTCAGTTCAAAATATTTTCTAAATTCACTTGTGAATCCTTCTTTGATCCATAGGTTACTTAGAAAATAACCCCTCAGATATTTGAAGTATTTCAACATATCTTTTTATTATTTATGTCTAATTTAATTCCATTGAGATCAGAAAACAAACTGAACTCTGTATGATTTCAATCTTATGAAATGTATTGCATCTTATTTTATGCTCTAGACAATGGTTTGTCTTGGTCTTTTTCCCAGTTTTAAATTGGGCCATCTTTTATTTTTGAACTGAAAATGTTCTTTATATATTCTCTAATTAGACATATATTTGAAAATATTTTATCACTTTCTATAGGTTGTCTTTTCACTTTCTTAATAGCTTCCTTTGAAGCATGAAACTTTTTATTTTGATAAAGTCCATTTTATCTATTTTTTTCTTTTCTTGCTTATGCTTTTTCGTATCTAAGAATCCATTGCCTAACACAAGATTATAAAGATTTACCCCCTGTGTTTTTTTTTTTTTTAAAGAAGATGTTGGGGATAGGAGTTTATTAATTAATTTATTTTTGCTGTGTTGGGTTTTCATTTCTGTGCAAGGGCTTTCTCTAGTTGTGGCAAGCGGGGGCCACTCTTCATTGCGGTGCGCGGGCCTCTCACTATCGCGGCCTCTCTTGTTGCAGAGCACAGACTCCAGACGCGCAGGCTCAGTAGTTGTGGCTCACGGGCCTAGTTGCTCCATGGCATGTGGGATCCTCCCAGACCAGGGCTCGAACCCGTGTCCCCTGCATTAGCAGGCAGATTCTCAACCACTGCGCCACCAGGGAAGCCCCTCCCTGTGTTTTCTTCTAAGAGTTTTATAGCTTTGGCTATTACATTTAGGCCTTTGATCTATTTTGAGTTAATTTTTATGTATGGTGTGAGGTCATTCTTTTGCATGTAGATATCCAGTTGCTCCAGCACCATTTGTTGAAAAGACTATTCCTTTCCCTATTAAATAATCTTGGCACCCTTGCTGAAAATCAGTTGACCATAAATGTGAGGGTTTATTTCTGAACTCTCAGTTCTCTTCCATTGATTTACGTCTATTCTCATGCTAGTATACATTTTCTTGATTACTGTTGCTTTGTAGTAAGTTCTGAGATCTGGAAGTGTGAGTCATCCAACTTTGCTCTTTTTCAAGATTGTTTTGGCTATTTTTGGCCCCTTGCATTTCCATATAGACTTTTGGTTCAGCCTGTCAATTTCTACAAAGAAGCCTGCTGGGATTCTAATAGAGACTGTGTTGAATCTGTAGATCAATTTGGAGAGCATTACCATCTTAACAATATTAAGTTTTATAATCCATGAACATAGGATTCCTTCTATTTGCTTCAATATTCTTTAATTTCTTTCAATAATGTTTTATAGTTTTATACTTTATTAAATTTATTCCCATTTTATTGTTTTTGTTGCTGTTGTAAGTGAAACTGCTTTCTTAATTTCATTTTTGGCTTGTTCATTCCAAGTGTATAAAAATACAATTGATTTTTTTAAATTAATTAATTTCATTTTTGGCTGTGTTGGGTCTTCGTTTCTGTGCGAGGGCTTTCTCTAGTTGTGGCAAGCGGGGGCCACTCTTCATTGCGGTGCGCGGGCCTCTCACTATAGCAGCCTCTCTTGCTGCGGAGCACAGTCTCCAGACGTGCAGGCTCAGTAGTTGTGGCTCACGGGCCTAGTTGCTCCGCGGCATGTGGGATCTTCCCAGACCAGGGCTCAAACCCATGTCTCCTGCATTGGTAGGCAGATTCTCAACCACTGTGCCACCAGGGAAGCCCTACAATTGATTTTTGTATATTGATCTTGTATCTTGCAACCTTGCTGAACCCATTTACTCGTTCTGATAGTTTTTTAGTGATTCTTTAGAAATTCCTATATACAAGGTCATGTCATTTGTGAAGAGAAGTAGTTTTGCTTCTTCCTTTCCAATCTGGATGTCTTTTATTTCATTTTCTTTTCTAATTTCCCTACCTAGAACCTGTAGTACAATGTTGAGTAGAAGCGGCAAGAGTAGATATCCTTCTCTTATTCCTGATCTTAGGAGGAAAATATCAAATTTTTCATCATTATATATTTTGTTAGCTATGGGTTTTTGTGGATGTGCTTCATCAGATTGAGAAAGTTTCTTTCTATTCCTGGTTTGTTGAGTGTTTCATCATGAAGAGGTCTTGGATCTTATCAAATTCTTTTTCTGCAACTATTGAGATGATCATGTGTTTTTTGTTGTTTTAGTCTATTGATATGGTGCAATACATTTTTGGATGTTAAACCAAGCTTGCATTGCTGCGATAAAACCCACTTGGTCATGGTGTATAACTCCTTTTACATGCTGCTCAATTTGGTTTGCTAGTGTTTTGTTGAGGATTTTTGTGTTTATATGCATAAGAGATATTGGTCTGTACCTTTCTTTCTTATGTTATCTTTGCCTGCTTTTGGTATCAGGGTAATAATGGCCTCATAGAATGAATTGGGAAGTGTTTCCTGCTCTTCTGTTCTTTGGAGGAGTTTGAAAAGAATTGGTATTCATTTAAAAAAATATATTTGGTAGAATTCACCTGTGAAGCCATCTGGGCTTGGACTTTTATTTGTAGATAATTTTTTGATTACTAAGGCAATTCCTTACATTTTTCAAATAATGTGTATTTTGCTGTTGTTAGATGTAGTGCTCTATAAATATCAGGGAGATCAAGTTACCCGAAAGTGTTGCTCAGATCTTCTGCATTCCTGTTTATTGCGGGGGGAGGGGATACTTATACTGACAATTACTGAAAGAGGCATGTTAAAATTTCCAACTTTGATTATAGCTTTTTCTGTTCTTCCCTTTAGTTCTGTAAGTTTTTATTTCATGTATAGTGAAGCTCTGTTATTAGATGGATGCACATTTGGGATTGTTATGCCTTCTCAATATATAGACTTTTTTCTTTTCATAAAATTTCCTTTTAATCCCTGGTAATACTTGTCCTCTACTTTGTCCTGAAGAAGCCTACTTTGTATCAGAGCAGTATAGCTACACCAGCTTTCCTATGCTTCCTTGTCACTTTTTGTTTCTTTCTTTCTTGTAATGGCCAAAAGACCTAGAAGTGATGCTTAGCTTGCTCCATAAAATTTATTGAGCACTAACCCCTAGTAGGTTTTATTTGATATGGTACTAGTCAGGTCTTCAGAACACCATGGAATTTTCTTTCCCCAACATGAGAGTGAGCTTTCCAGGCAGTGTTTCTCTCAGGCTGTGCAGAGCCTTAAGATGGTGACTAGAGATATTTACCTGATGGTACTTGAATGATGTTTCCTTTCAATAATGTAATCTTCTTATCTGACGTTTCCTTTCAATAATATAATCTTCTTATCAAGACTCAAATCAAATACACATGAATAACACAGATGGTTGTGGTGAGATCCAGCACCACAAAATGAGAGGCCACAGAAGAGCCCTATCTTGAACAAACAACTATTATCATGATTTGAGGAGGAGATTGGTGCCTGGAAAAGTAACTTCAAAAGGTCCTAGAAAAGGAAAGTTTCAATATGTATGCATGCTTTGAATAATGGAAAACAATGTTTTGGGTGTTAGGCCACAAACTTGAGAGTGGTTTCCTTCTGCTTAGGCTAAGATAGCTTGAAGTCTGATCCGCTGCAGCATGATTAATGATGTAGAACTGGGCTATAGTTTGCCTGCAATTTATATACTTATTGATGTGTAGCCACAAAAGAAGGACTCTGATTGTAATGATAGCTTCATATCTGAAAAACCTCTCAAGCCTCTTCTGTCTTACTTGTCACTAGACTTACAGATTCAATTTGTGAATAGCCTCCAATTGGTGCTAAACATTCTTATTCACAAATTGAATCTGAAGTCTAGTGACAAGTAAGACAGAAGAGACTATAGAAGAAATTTTGAAATATGTCCACAGTTGTATGGATGCAAGAAGAATGGTTAGGAGCATGGACACTGGGTTAGAAATGGTTTCTGGTCTAGTTATGTGTCCCTAAGCATGTTAGTTAATCTAAGATTTCCTGTCTGTAAAATAGAGATGATAATGGTATCTGACAGGTTTTTGGTGACGATTAAGAGATAATCCATTTAAAGCACTTAACACAGTTCCTGACACACGGTAAGCATGCAATAATTTGTAGTTATTACTTTTATTATCATCATTATTGTTATTACTACTACTATGTTTTAGTGGTCTAATTACCAATGCCATCATTAAAGGAACTTATAGTGGATGTACTTCCAGGAAAAGGAAAATGAACACAAAAGGAATGTATGAGATGAAAGAAAGAATGCTGAGCATATAAAATGGTCGACATGTAGGCTAAATTGAGCACATATTGAAGTCAATAGCATATAATTTACAGGGTTAGCACTCAAAATAGAATTATGTGGTTGTATGGTCAATAAAAGCAAAGGAGTTGTGAGTAAGGAGTGATTAGCATTTATGTTTTAAGGTCCTTGTATGGTCCTTGTATTATTTGAGAAGAAGATAACATTATTGATTTACTTTAGATTTGATAAATAAGTGCACGAAAAATTCCAGGGTAATCACAAAAAGCATAGAAATAGAGTATCTCTTCCAATCTACTAGGAGTGAAAAATGGGAATCTGAGGAAATAAAAGCAAAAATAAAACTCAGTCGATGCACATGGAGGTAAGAGAAGAGAACCCAAAGGCATTGTGCCTATGTGTACTACTTCAGCCAAGTGGACAAGATACTCAATAAAGGTTACTTTTTTTTTGATAGAGTAGGAAATGTTGAGTAAGGTGGCTTGGTTATGAAGTTCAAGAATTAAATGTTTCATAAAATCCAGACATGTGGTTCATTTGCAAATTAAAACACAGGCAATGATGTACTGCTCCACAAGCTCTCCTTCACCTGCCCCTCCCAATTCAACAGAACTTGCTCCAGCTTTGAGGGAATCAGGCTGAACTGAGTTGGAGCCAACTGAACCTGAAGCAGCCCAGAAGGTATGGCTAGCTTAGGGCAAAAGAATCCCATTTTCTTAGATCCTCCGTGTATTAAGGGTTACTTTTAAGATCCTGACTGGGACCAACTCCGCCATAGAGAGGATCTAAATTATTTCTGCAGATCCAGATTTCCGGGTGTTTCCAAGGCAGCAGACAGGTGGTGAGCTAAGATCCCCTAGGCACCCACGAGAATGTAAGATCCATGAGAATGGGGATTTTTGTCTGTTTCATTCACTGTCATATTCCCAGTCTATAGAAGAGTGTCTGACACATAGTGGGTGCTCAATAACTACTCACCCAATCAATAATTCAATGAATAAGACAGGTAGCACTCTGTTTGCAAAAGGCAACACCACAGAATGTGAGAGCTAAAAGGATCATAGAGAACATCTTGTCCAACACCAGTAGTTTATCTGGACAAGAAGTTGGCCAACACAGCCTCCCTGGATGAGTTTAATCTACACCATGGTTCCGATGGCCACATGGACAATGAGGTCTCACTAATGTGCTTCTCCAGCCCTGGCCCATTTTGGAGTACCTGACTCATAGATGGAAATGTTACTGACATTTCTAGTTAGACATCTCACAGATATCTAAACCCAACATTCCAAATGGTCTCATTAACTGATGCTTTTGACAGTAATGATGAGAAAACTGACCTGTAGTACAGCTGATGAACACTATACCAAATCAATTTTTTCATTTTAGCTGTCAGGATAGCACCTGCTCAAGCCCAAAAAGGTTGACGTATTTGTCTTATTTCTATTCCAGCTCATATTTTTCTTTATCTAATTTGTATTCCTCCTGGTCCTAGTCCTCTACTTTTTATTTATTTAACTATCCTGTGTATTTTCTAAAAGCCACTTCAAGTTTTTTGCAGAATTAAGCAGAGCATATGTAAAGGAAGAACTTGTTATCTCTTTCTGCAAATTTGTTCCCCTTCTTGTATTCTATATCCTGGTTTTTCCAGCCCTCTCCTTTTCTGGCTTTATCATAAGAGCTTCCCTACTGGTCTTCCTGTCTTTCTTGAGTCTTTTCCATACCTGATTTATATTCCATAAAGCTGCCAGAAAAAGCATTCTAAAACACATCCTTGGTGATGCTCCTAGCCTGTTCTAACCCTTTTATTGATGACCCTCCACTCTCTAGGTATGAAATCCAGATTCCATTGCATGAAAGTCAAAGCCAACCTCTCAAAGTATGTCTCTGAATGCTTCTCCTCTCACATTCTTCAGTTGGATTAGATCAAATCTCTTGCACCTGCCTGGAATGCCCCATGCTGTTCTACATCCACATGCCTCCACATGAGCTATCCTCTTTGTGTGCAAGACTTGCTTTGACCAATCAAGTTCTATAGCCCTCAGAACTCAGTTCAAGTGTAACTAATATCTCTTGGGAAGCCTTCCCAGAACTCATTTTACCCTATTTTTATAGAAGCCCTGTACCTTCTATTTTCCTTTCATATAGCCCTTATCCCACAGCTGTACAATTAATTATGTCCAGACAGTTTTGTTCTATGAGTTCCTCAACCACACTGTTTTATATTCATAGTTCTCCCCAGAGCACCTAGGCACAAAGGACGGGATCAATAAATTAATACTAACCACAATACCCAATATTTATGAAAATGTACTGTGCACCAAATACTATTCTCCTCATAAGAACCCTAGGAGATTATTATTAAACCCATCTTGTAGATAAAGAAACTGAGGCTAAGATACATTAAGTATCTTACCCAAGGTCACACAGTTAATAATAGCTGGAGCCAGGATTCAAACCCTATGATGTTTCAGCCACTGTTCTTAAACCCAAAGAGACTCCCATATAGCAAAAGATTCAAAATGAAGAAAACAGTCCTACAGAATTTAAGGGCAATGTCCAATGCCAATAATGAATCAGTAGTAAATATTCCAAGACAGACAGATTAATTTTAAAGATCACTGATGCTGCTGAATGATGGTTGTGATTGTAGGTTCCAAGTTCTGACTCTGCCAAGGTAATTAGTATTTCTGATTGTTGGGTGATTAGAAGACTTCTAGAGGAACTCCATTCAAAGTGAAATAAATTTAATAGAATTTCAGTTTAGGTTTCAATGGAACCCCTAAAGGACAGCTGCAGGGAAAATGCTTTCTTCTGGTTCCAGGTCTGCACCTGAATTGTGGTAAGTGTGGTTATAAACACATCACTGAACCTTTAATCTCTTGGGCACATTATGAACTATTTGCATTAGTTTGGGTCTTTTGAGAACCACATGCCAAGATAGCATTAAAGGTTCAAGAAATTTATTAGGGGACATACCTGTGAGAGAAAATGGAAAGGCAGCTGGGAGAGGCTGGAAGAGACATCAGACTGCAATGCAGGTCTGAACCCAAGTGAAGGACAGAGGGAAGGAAGGAAGCTTGGGTGGAAGATCTTAGTCTACAATGCAGTTCTAAGAGAATCTGGAAATACTGTAGAGGAGTCCTTGAGCCTAAGCCATCCATCAGAGGAGTCCTGCATCTTCCAGGAACATGCTTGCTTTAGTACCCATGCTGCACTCAGTCAGTAGCTGGGAGCAGCCCTGTGAAGCTGTCATTGCTTTGGAAATATGGCTTTGGAGCAGAAAGCAGATGGACTTCATAGTGCCACATCTGGGGCTCCCCAGAGTAGAAGATCCAAGAGATGCAATCTCATGGCCACCACACAATTTTAATAGCCTAACGTCTCCGAAATCAGTGAAAGTTTTTGTTAAGCTTTGCTCTTCAGTTACAAAAATGACTGGCCAAACGGAGCCCGCGTTTCCACCGAGCTGGAGCTCCCGGCTCGGGGTCTCTTCCCTCCGCCGTCACGGAACTAACTGCCCCGGAGCCCGAGGGGAGGGCGGCCTCACTGAGGCTGCCGGCTCTGGAGGGGCCCCGGCGGCCGAAGCCGCGACAGTCGTGGGGATGGTGGGCCAGAATCATCGTACCTAGGGGAGAGGAGGAAGATGGCAGAAGAGTAAGACGCGGAGATCACCTTCCTCCCCACAGATACATCAGAAACACATCTACATGTGGAACAACTCCTACAGAACACCTACTGAATGATGGCAGAAGATCTCAGACCTCCCAAAAGGTAAGAAAATCCCCACGTACCTGGGTAGGGCAAAAGAAAAAAGAAAAAACAGAGACAAAAGAATAGGGATGGGACCTGCACCAGTGGGAGGGAGCTGTGAAGGAAGAAAGGTTTCCACACACTAGGAAGCCCCTTCGCGGGCGGAGACTGTGGGTGGCGGAGGGGGGGAGCTTCGGTGCCGCGGAGGAGAGCACAGCAACAGGGGTGCGGGGGGCAAAGCGGAGAGATTCCCACACAGACGATCGGTGCAGACCAGCACTCACCAGCCCGAGAGGCTTGTCTGCTCACCCGCTGGGGCAGGCGGGGCTGGGAGCTGAGGCTCGGGCTTCGGTCGGAGCACAGGGAGAGGACTGCGGTTGGCGGAGTGAACACAGCCTGAAGGGGTCTAGTGCACCACAACTAGCCGGGAGGGGATTAAGAACGTTGCTTAAAGGAGCTCCAGAGACGGGCGCGAGCCACGGCTAAAAGAGTGGACCCCAGAGACAGGCATGAGATGCTAAGGCTGCTGCTGCTGCCACCCAGAAGGCCGTGTGCAAGCACAGGTCACTATCTACACCTCCCCTCCCGGGAGGCTGTGCAACCTGCCACTGCCAGGGTCCCGTGATCCAGGGACAAGTTCCCTAGGAGAACGCACGGTGCGCCTCAGGCTGGTGCAACGTCACGCCGGCCTCTGCCACCGCAGGCTCGCTCCGCACTCCGTACCCCTCCCTCCCCCCGGCCTGAGTGAGCCAAAGTCCCTGAAGCAGCTGCTCCTTTAACCCCGTCCTGTCTGAGCAAAGGACAGACGACCTCAGGCTACCTACACGCAGAGGCAGGGCCAAATCCAAAGGTGAACCTCAGGAGCTGTGCGAACAAAGAAGAGAAAGGGAAATTTCTCCCAGCAACCTCAGAAGCAGCGGATTAAAGCTCCACAATCAACTTGATGTACCCTGCATCTGTGGAATAACTGAATAGCAACAAATCATCCCAAATTGAGGAAGTGGACTTTGGGAGCAAGATATATTATTTTTTCCCCTTTTCCTCTTTTTGTGAGTGTGTATATGTATGCTTCTGTGGGAGATATTGTCTGTATAGCTTTGCTTTCACCATTTGTCCTAGGGTTCTGTCCGTCTGGGTTTTTTTTTCTTTTCTTTTTTTTTTACTTAAAAAAACATTTTATATGATTTGATCCACTTTTGAATATGAATAAACTCTTTATAATCTTTTTTTATTGGAATATAATTGCTTTACAATAGTGTGTTAGTTTCTGCTTTACAACAAAATGAATCAGTTATATGTAAACATATGTTCCCATATCTCTTCCCTCTTGCGTCTCCCTCCCTCCACCCTCCCCATAAAAAATTTTTTCTTAATATTTTTTATTTTAATAACTTTATTTTATTTTATCTTACTTTATTTTATTTTATCTGCTTTCTTTCTTTCATTCTATTTTTTCTCCCTTTTATTCTGAGCCGTGTGGAGGACAGGCTCTTGGTGCTCCAGCCAGGTGTCAGGGCTGTGCCTCTGAGGTGGGAGAGCCAACTTCAGGACACTGGTCCACAAGAGACCTCCCAGTTCCACATAATATCAAATGGCAAAAATCTCCCAGAGATCTCCATCTCAACACCAAGACCCAGCTTCACTCAATGACCAGCAAGCTACAGTGCTGGACACCCTATGCCAAAAAACTAGCAAGACGGGAACACAACCCCGTCCATTAGCATAGAGGCTGCCTAAAATCATAATAAGGCCACAGACACCCCAAAACACACCACCAGACGTGGACCTGCCCACCAGAAAGACAAGATCCAGCCCCATCCACCAGAACACAGGCACTAGTCCCCTCCACCAGGAAGCCTACACAACCCACTGAACCAACCTTAGCCACTGGGGGCAGACATCAAAAACAGCGGGAACTACGAACCTGCAGCCTGCGTAAAGGAGACCCCAAACACAGTAAGATAAGCAAAATGAAAGGACAGAAAAACACACAGCAGATGAAGAAGCAAGGTAAAGACCCAACAGACCTAACAAATGAAGAGGAAATAGGCAGTCTACCTGAAAAAGAATTCAGAATAATGAGAGTAAAGATGATCCAAAATCTTGGAAATAGAATGGAGAAAATGCAAGAAACATTTAACAAGGACCTAGAAGAACTAAAGAGGAAACAGGCAATGATGAACAACACAATAAATGAAATTAAAAATACTCTAGAAGGGATCAATAGCAGAATAACTGAGGCAGAAGAACGGATAAGTGACCTGGAAGATAAAATAGTGGAAATAACTACTGTAGAGCAGAATAAAGAAAAAACAATGAAAAGAACTGAGGACAGTCTCAGAGACCTCAGGGACAACATTAAATGCACCAACAGTCGAATTATAGGGGTCCCAGAAGAAGAAGAGAAAAAGAAAGGGACTGAGAAAATATTTGAAGAGATTATAGTTGAATACTTCCCTAATATGGGAAAGGAAATATTTAATCAAGTCCAGGAAGCACAGAGAGTCCCATACAGGATAAATACAAGGAGAAACACGTCAAGACACATATTAATCAAACTATCAAAAATTAAATACAAAGAAAACATATTAAAAGCAGCAAGGGAAAAACAACTAATAACACACAAGGGAATCCCCATAAGATTAACAGCTGATCTTTCAGCAGAAACTCTGCAAGCCAGAAGGGACTGGCAGGACATAGTTAAAGTGATGAAGGAGAAAAACCTACAACCAAGATTACTCTACCCAGCAAGGATCTCATTCAGATTTGATGGAGAAATTAAAACCTTTACAGACAAGCAAAAGCTGAGAGAGTTCAGCACCACCAAACCAGCTTTACAACAAATGCTAAAGGAATTTCTCTAGGTAAGAAGCACAAGAGAAGGAAAAGACCTACAATAACGAACCCAAAACAATTAAGAAAATGGGAATAGGAACATACATATCGATAATTACCTTAAATGTAAATGGATTAAATGCTCCCACCGAAAGACAAAGACTGGCTGAATGGATACAAAAACAAGACCCATATATATGCTGTCTACAAGAGACCCACTTCAGACCTAGGGACACATACAGACTGAAAGTGAGGGGATGGAAAAATATATTCCATGCAAATGGAAATCAGAAGAAAGTTGGAGTAGCAATTATCATATCAGACAAAATAGACTTTAAAACAGACTATTACAAGAGACAAAGAAGGACACTACATAATGATCAAGGGATCAATCCAAGAAGAAGATATAACAATTGTAAATATTTATACACCCAACATAGGAGAACCTCAATACATAAGGCAAATATTAACAGCCATAAAAGGGGAAATCGACAGTAACACAATCATAGTAGGGGACTTTAACACCCCACTTTCACCAATGAACAGATGATCCAAAATGAAAATAAATAAGGAAACACAAGCTTTAAATGATACATTAAACAAGATGGACTTAATTGATATTTATAGGACATTCCATAAAAAAACAACAGAATACACATTTTTCTCAAGTGCTCATGGAACATTCTCCTCCAGGATAGATCATATCTTGGGTCACAAATCTAGCCTTGGTAAATTTAAGAAAATTGAGATCATATCAAATATCTTTTCTGACCACAATGCTATGAGACTACATACCAATTACAGGAAAAGATCTGTAAAAAATACAAACACATGGAGGCTAAACAATACACTACTTAATAACAAAGTGATCACTGAAGAAATCAAAGAGGAAATCAAAAAATACCTAGAAACAAATGACAATGGAGACACGACGACCCCAAACCTATGGGATACAGCAAAAGCAGTCCTAAGAGGGAAGTTTATAGCAATACAATCCTACCTTAAGAAACAGGAAACATCTCAAATAAACAACCTAATCTTGCACCTAAAGCAATTAGAGAAAGAAGAACAAAAAAAACCCAAAGTTAGCAGAAGAAAAGAAATCATAAAGATCACATCAGAAATAAATGAAAAAGAAATGAAGGAAACGATAGTAAAGATCAATAAAACTAAAAGTTGGTTCTTTGAGAAGATAAACAAACGTGGTAAACCATTAGCCAGGCTCAATAAGAAAAAAAGGGAGAAGACTCAAATCAATAGAATTAGAAATGAAAAAGGAAAGGTAACAACTGACACTGCAGAAATACAAAGGATCATAAGAGATTACTACAAGCAACTCTATGCCAATAAAACGGACAACCTGGAAGAAATGGACAAATTCATAGAAATGCACAACCTGCCGAGACTGAACCAGGAAGAAATAGAAAATATGAACAGACCAATCACAAGCACTGAAATTGAAACTGTGATTAAAAATCTTCCAACAAGCAAAAGCCCAGGACCAGATGGCTTCACAGGCGAATTCTATGAAACATTTAGAGAAGAGGTAACACCTATCCTTCTCAAACTCTTCCAAATTATAGCAGAGGGAGGAACACTCCCAAACTCATTCTACGAGGCCACCAGCACCCTGATGTCAAAACCAGACAGAGATGTCACAAAAAAAGAAAACTACAGGGCAATAACACTGATGAGCATAGATGCAAAAATCCTCAACAAAATACTAGCAAACAGAATCCAACAGAACATTAAAGGGATCATACACCATGATCAAGTGGGATTTATCCCAGGAATGCAAGGATTCTTCAATATACACAAATCAATCAACGTGATACACCATATTAACAAACTGAAGAAGAAAAACCATATGATCATCTCAATAGATGCAGAAAAAGCTTTCAACAAAATTCAACAGCCATTTATGGTAAAAATCTCCAGAAAGTAGGCATAGAGAGTACTTACCTCAACATAATAAAGACCATATATGACAAACCCACAGCCAAAATCGCCGTCAATGGTGAAAAACTGAAACCGTTTCCACTAAGATCAGGAACAAGACAAGGTTGTCCACTCTTACCACTCTTATTCAACATAGTTTTGGAAGTTTTAGACACAGCAATCAGAGAAGAAAAAGAAATAAAAGGAATCCAAATCGGAAAAGAAGTAAAGATGTCACTGTTTGCAGATGACATGATACGATACATAGAGAATCCTAAAGATACTACCAGAAAACTACTAGAGCTAATCAAGGAATTTGGTAAAGTAGCAGGATACAAAATTAATTCACAGAAATCTCTGGCATTCTTATACACTAATGATGAAAAATCTGAAAGTGAAATTAAGAAAACACTCCCATTTACCAGTGCAAGAAAAAGAATAAAATATCTAAGAATAAACCTACCTAAGGAGACAAAAGACCTGTATGCAGAAAATTATAAGACACTGATGAAAGAAATTAAAGATGACACAAATAGATGGAGAGATATACCATGTTCTTGGATTGGAAGGATCAACATTGTGAAAATGACTCTACTAGCCAAAGCAATCTACAGATTCAATGCAATCCCTACCAAACTACCAATGGCATTTTTCACAGAACTAGAACAAAAATTTTCACAATTTGTATGGAAACACAAAAGACCCCGAATAGCCAAAGCAACCTTGAGAATGAAAACCGGAGCTGGAGGAATCAGGCTCCCTGACTTCAGACTATACTACAAAGCTACAGTAATCAAGACAGTATGGTACTGGCACAAAAACAGACAGATACACCAATGGAACAGGATAGAAAGCCCAGAGATAAACCCACGCACATATGGTCACCTTATCTTTGATAAAGGAGGCAAGAATATACAGTGGAGAAAAGACAGCCTCTTCAATAAGTGGTGTTGGGGAAACTGGGCAGGTACATGTAAAAGTATGAAATTAGAACACTCCCTAACACCATACACAAAAATAAACTCAAAATGGATTAAAGACTTAAATGTAAGGCCAGACACTATCAAACTCTTAGAGGAAAACATAGGCAGAACACTCTATGACATAAATCACAGCAAGATCCTTTTTGACCCACCTCCTAGAAAAATGGAAATAAAAATAAACAAATGGGACCTAATTAAACTTAAAAGCTTTTGCACAGCAAAGGAAACCATAAACAAGATGAAAAGACAACCTTCAGAATGGGAGAAAATATTTGCAAATGAAGCAACTGACAAAGGATTAATCTCCAAAATTTACAAGCAGCTCATGCAGCTCAATACCATAAAAACAAACAACCCAATCCAAAAATGGGCAGAAGATCTAAATAGACATTTCTCCAAAGAAGATATACAGATTGCCAACAAACACATGAGAGAATGCTCAACATCATTAATCATTTGAGAAAGGCAAATCAAAACTACAAAGAGGTATCATCTCACACTGGTTAGAATGGCCATCATCAAAAAATCTAGAAACAGTAAATGCTGGAGAGGGTGTGGAGAAAAGGGAACCCTCTTGCACTGTTGGTGGGAATGTAAATTGATACAGCCACTATGGAGAACAGTATGGAGGTTCGTTAAAAAACTACAAATAGAACTACCATATGACCCAGCAATCCCACTACTGGGCATATACCCTGAGAAAACCAGAATTCAAAAAGAGTCATGTACCAAAATGTTCATTGCAGCTCTATATACAATAGCCAGGACATGGAAGCAACCTGAGTGTCCATCAAAAGATGAATGGATAAGGAAGATGTGGCACATATATACAATGGAGTATTACTCAGCCATAAAAAGAAACGAAATTGAGTTATTTGTAGTGAGGTGGATGGACCTAGAGTCTGTCATACAGAGTGAAGTAAGTCAGAAAGAGAAATACAAATACCGTATGCTAACACATATATATGGAATCTAAGAAAAAACAAAAGGTCATGAAGAACCTAGGGGTAAGACGGGAATAAAGATACAGACCTACTAGAGCATGGACTTGAGGATTTAGGGAGGGGGAAGGGTAAGCTTTGACAAAGTGACAGAGTGTCATGGTCATATATACACTACCAAACGTAAAATAGCTAGCTAGTGGGAAGCAGCCGCATAGCACAGGGTGATCAGGTAGGTTGTTTGTGACCACCTAAAGGCGTGAGATCGGGATGGTGGGAGGGAGGGAGACGCAAGAGGGAAGAGATATGGGAACACATGTATATGTATAACTGATTCACTTTCTCATAAAGCAGAAACTAACACACCATTGTAAAGCAATTATACTCCAATAAAGATTTTTTAAAAATAAATAAATAAATAAATAAAAAACTGACCAGCTCTGTTCTTCCTAGCATCATGAGTTTGTTTCTTTTGAAAGGGGAAAATATAAGATTGTTTTTATTCATAACACATTAAAACCAAAGGAACTGCCTTTACAAAGGACAAAAGAGCTACTATTTCAGGAATTTATTTTGTGTGCCTTTGGGGAAGTTACTTAGTATATCTTTATTCTACACTGCTGGATTTCAATAAGTGAAATTATCAAATGAGAACTTCCCTCTAACAGTTCCTAAAGTGAAGGAGATAGGTGAGAGAACGGGTTGGGAACATTGAGAACGAAGTGCTTTCATAACACCAAGGAAAATGTCAGGACTCTTCTTTTAAACCAAACCACCTTCTGAGACTTATCATCATCTCCCACTCTCTGATTCCCTATTTTACTTCTTCACTCTCTTATTATGCAAGTACTAAATGTGGTGAACCTTTTTAGAAATAATGATTATCAAATCAAGCAATATTAAAACAATATGAAATTCCATGACCTCAGGATAATTAATGTTAAAACTTTGGTGTGATCTGTCTAATATTTCCCAATGAAAATGCATGCACATAAAAATTAGAATCATAATATAATTGCTCTTTGTAATATAATTTTTTACTTCTATATTATAAATATTTTCCATTAAGTAAATATGGATGTGAGTCATCATTTTTGATGGCTGCGTGGTATTCATGCTTTCTATGTATGTACTGAAATGTATTGTGAAAATTTCCTATTGTTAGACATTCAGATATTTAGATTGTTTCTGGTTCATTATTTATAAACAATGCAGTCATAAATATATTTATGTATGTGTCTTTTCTAACTTGTCTGATTAGTTCCTTAAGATTAACTCCTCGAAATAGAATTGCTGGATCACAGAATATGAAATTGTTTAGGGAAACTTGCTATGATATAAATAAAGCACACTGAAGTTATGCCATGAGTGGTGGTCAATATCAGCAAGAAACAGCTTAGTTTGAACTATACACTTCCCATTTTTTGAGGAATCCAAAGGATTCAGGGCTCCCTCATTTCGCTCCATAAATGCTCTCCCCTTCCTTTTTCTGGCACCAGGAGAGGATTCTCAGAACCTCAAGTAGACATGCTTCTTCTTTAGGGTAGATCTAGAATGCTGGGAAAGAACAGAGGTGTAGAAAGTACAAAAGTGACCGTGGGAAACAGAGACAGACTGGGGAAACAGAGAAAGAGAAAGTCTCCGAGATGCCTCTCAGGCAAATTCTATATATACTAAAAGATAATTCAAAGTACATGAACATTTTACACCTCCTGGACTCTGCATGTGTGACCATAAAATAAATAGGTTTTTATTTTTCTAGTGATTATTCCTGAATAAGTTGCCAGACATAAGAAGCATAACAAAAGTACTACAGATTGTAGAACACACACACCTACTACAGATTGTAGGCTATTTGTTCACCAATATCCATGCTCTCTTCCTCCTCATCACATGAATAAACTACATTTCCCAGGATCCCTTCCAATTGAATCATGACCAGTGAAATGTAAGCAGAAGTGATGTACTCATTGGTCAATTACACTCTCTGCAGTTGATGATCTGAAAAGTATATTCTCATAGCCACCACAAGAATGAATGGGGACATTCTCAGTAATTTTACTAGGTCAGCAAATATAAATGAAAACTGTTCTGGTCAGAGAAGAATGTAAGGACACTTTTCCCATGGCCTACACTTTAGAAACACAATGGTTAAGAGCATGAGCTTTGTAATCAGTAGATATGATATGGAAGCATATCACATGCTTTCAAACTAGCCTGACTAATTTAACTACACTGGTTCTTTGGGGGACCTGATTAACCTCACTAAACTTCAATTTACTCACTGATAAAATGGGAATATAACTAATACAACTGCATTGCCAACTTGTGTGGAGAAAACAATTATATACATGAAGCTGTTGGCATAAAAATGCCTCAGTCAATGATACTACTAGTATTTTTTTTTTAGTTTATCTGGAGAGGCAGTGTACACTAAAAAAATATTCCAGCTCCGAATTACACCATGCTACCAGTCCATGAGATGTCAGTATTGCAGAGTTGAGGACTGAATGGTGGCAGATAGACCTCTTACTCAGAAATAACTGGCTGGAAGAGTTGAGATTTGAACAACAATGAATAGAGCAACCTCACCTCTATGGGGATGGCATTGTTTAAGGGGCGCATGATCAGCTCACAAGACTGGCATTAATGTGTTCTCCAATTTAGGTTAGAATTATTTGCTGGCCTGATACAAAACACACTAACTAGCTTTTAAATAAGACCCTCCCCTCCCTGCCCCAAGTTTGAGCACAAGAGATAGCACTTTTTGAACCTTCAGAGTATAGAGAATGGCTTCAGATAGAAGGCATTTTTAATCCTCCTGCAACAATACACAAGAAACAGAATTAATGGAATTACCTATAACTCTGTACATTAAGGACAGTGTTTAGAAACCAGTTAGATATGTCTGGGGGAATTTTTTTTTTGCTAATATGCATCAATTCAGAGAGAACACTTAAAACTCTTATTGCTTTTAATTTACAGAAGTTTACTTTTTGCAATAATGTTATAGTTAAGCTTACTCTGAAAACATATATCCACCATGGTACTAAACCTGACAGATTTTTACAATCTTGATTAGCTAAGGATGCACTTTTTGAACTTGGGTTCATTCCAGCTATTAATTTACCCCCTGAAGAGCAAATCTGCCAAACATTCTCATTACCTATTCCTGTGAACAAGCAATTCACCCACTGGCATCCTCAACACTCTTTCTGCTAGCTTTTGGCCTCTTCTTCCCTCCCAATGATTCACACGTGTCTGACGATGGAGGAATTTTTTCTCTAAGCAAGTAGTTATTAGTATATGTTTTTAAACAGCTTTATTGAGATGTAATTCACATACCACACAGTTAACCCATTTAAAGTGTATGATAAATGGCTTTTAGTAACCCAAACACCTATGGTCAATCAATCTTTGACAAAAGAGGCAAGAATATAAAATGGAGAATAGACAGTCTCTTCAGCAAGTGGTGTTGGGAAAGCTGGACAGCCGCATGTCAGTCAATGAGGTTAGAACACACCCTCACACCATACAAAAAAATAAACTCAAAATGGCTTAAAGACTTAAATACAAGACATGACATCATAAAACTCCTAGAAGAGAACATAGGCAAAACATTCTCTGACAGAAATCCTACCAGTGTTTTCTTAGGTCAGTCTCCCAAGGCAATAGAAATAAAAGCAAAAATAAACAAATGCGACCTAATCATACTTATAAGCTTTTGCACAGCAAAAGAAACCATAAACAAAATGAAAAGACAACTTATGGACTAGGAGAAAATATTGCAAATGATGCACCCAACAAGAGCTTAATTTCCAAAATATATAAACAGCTCACACAACTCAATAACAAAAAAGAAATACCCTAATCAAAAATGGGAAGAAAATCTAAATAGACATTTCTCCAAAGAAGACATACAGATGTCCAAAAGGCACATGAAAAGATGCTCCACATCACTAATTATTAGAGAAATGCAAATCAAAACTACAGTAAGGTACCACCTCACACCAGTGAGAATGGCCATCATTTAAAAGTCTACAAATAACAAATTCTGGAGAGGGTGTGAAGAAAAGGGAACCCTCCTACACTGTTGGTAGGAATGTAAGTTGGTGCAGCCACCATGGAGAACAGTACGGAGGTTCCTTAAAACACTGAAAATAGAGTTACCACATGATCCAACAAACCCACTCCTGGGCATATATCCAGAAAAAACTCTAATTTGAAAAGTACATGCACCCCAATATTCATTACAGCACTATTTACAATAACCAAGACATGGAAGCAACCTAAATGTCCATCGACAGACGAATGGATAAAGAAGATGTAGTATACTACTCAGCCATAAAAAAGAATGAAGTAATGCCACGTGCAGCAGCATGGATGGACCTAGAGATTATCATACTAAGTGAAGTAAGTCAGACAGAGAAAGACAAATATTATATGATATCACTTATATGTGGACTCTAAAATATTATACAAATGAACTTATTTACAAAACAGAGACAGACTCACAGACATAGAAAACAAACTTATGGTTACCAAAGGGGAAAGGGGGAGGGGGAGGGATAAATAAGGAGTTTGGGATTAGTAGATACAAACTACCATATATAAAATAGATAAACAACAAGGTCCTACGGTATAGCACAGGCAACTATATTCAATATCCTGTAATAAATCATAATGGAAAAGAATATGAAAAAGTATATATATATATATCCGAATCACTTTGCTGTACACCTGAAACTAACACAATATTGTAAATCAACTATAGTTCAATTCTTTTTAAAATGGCTTTTTGTATATTCACAGAGTTGTGCGTCCATTACCACAAACAATTTTAGAATATTTTTATCACTCCAAAAAGAAATCTTGTACCCCTTAGCTGTCACCCCCAATTCCCCCATCCCTCCTAGTCCTAGGCAACCACTAATCTATTCTATATTTTTAAGGATTTGCATATTCTTGACACTTCATGTACATGGAATTGTACAATATGCAGTCTTTTGTGACTGGCTTATTTCACTTAGCATAATGTTTTCAAGGTTTATCCATATTGTAGCATGTCCCAGTACTTCATTTATTTTTATTGCTTAATAATATTCCAGTGTGTAGATATACCACATTTTATTTATCCATTCATTAGTTGATGGACATTTGGATTGTTTCCACTTTTTGGTTTTTATGAATAATGCTGCTATGAACATTTGGGTACAAGTTTTTGTGTGGACGTATGTTTTCACTTCTCTTGGGTATATACCTAGGACTAGAATTACTAAGTCATATGGAAAGTCTAAGTTTAACTATTTGAGGAACTGCCAGACTGTTTTCCAAAGTGGCTGAAACATTTTACATTCCAACTAGCAGTGTATGAGAGTTCCAATTTCTCTAGATCCTTGTCAACACTTGTTATTATCTATCTTTTGGATAATAGCCAATCTAGTGGATGTGAAGTGATATCTCAATGTGTGGTTTTTTTTAACATCTTTATTGGAGTATAATTGCTTTACAATGGTGTGTTTGTTTCTGCTGTATGACAAAGTGAATCAGCTATATGTATACATATATCCCCATATCCCCTCCCTCTTGCGTCTCCCTCCCACCCTGCCTATCCCACCCCTCTAGGTGGTCACAAAGCACCGAGCTGATCACCCTGTGAGATGCAGCTGCTTCCCACTAGCTATCTATTTTACATTTGGTCGTGTATATATGTCAATGCTACTCTCTCAATTCGTCCCACCTTACCCTTCCCCCTCCCTGTGTCCTCAAGTCCATTCTCTACGTCTGCGACTTTATTCCTGTCCTGCCCCTAGGCTCATCAGAACCACTTTTTTTTAGATTCCATATATATGTGTTAGCATACGATATTTGTTTTTCTCTTTCTGACTTAACGAAATTGAGTTATTTGTAGTGAGGTGTGTACAGAGTGAAGTAAGTCAATGTGGTTTTGAGTTGCATTTCTCTGATGACTAGTGATGTTGAGCATCTTTTCATGTGCTTATCAGCCATTTGTTTACCTTCTTTGGAGAAATGTCTATTCAGATTCTTTGCCTATTTTTAGATTGGGTTGTCTTTTATTATTAAGTTGTAACAGTTCTTGATATATTTGAGATTAGTTTTTTTAATCACATACATGATTTGCAAAATTTTTCTCACATCCTGCAGGTTGCTTTTTCACTTTCTTAATAGTGTCCTTTAAAGCACAAATTATTTGGATTTTGATGATGTCTAGGTGACCTATGTTTTTCTTTTGTCGCTTGCTTTTGATGTCATATCTTAATCCAAAATAACAAATATTAATGCCTGTTTTCTTCTAAGAATGTTATAGTTTCAGCTTTTACTGTTAAGTGTTTGATCCATTTTGAGTTAACCTTCATGTATGGTGTGAAGTAGGAGTGCAACATCATTATTTTGCATATAGATATCCAGTTGTCTCAGCACCATTTATTAAAAAAGATGATTCTTGCCCCTATTGAATTATCTTGGCACCCTTGTCGAAAATCAGTTAACTGTAAATGTGAGGATTTATTTCTGGACTCTCAATTCTATTCCATTTATCTATCAGTCTATCCTTATGCCAGTATCAGACTTCGTTGGTTATTGTTGCTTTGTAGTAAATTTTGAGATTACAATATGTGAGTCATCCAACTTTGCTTTTCCTTTTCAAGATCGTTTGGATTATTTTGGGTCCCTTTCATTTCCACATGAATTTTAGGATGAGCTTGTCAAATGCTGCAAAGAAGTCAGCTAGGATTCTTATAGGGATTGCTTTGGATCTGTAGATCAACTTGTGGATTACTGCCACCTTACCAATATTAAGTTTTCCAATCCATGTGCGTGAAATGTCTTTCCATTTGTTTAGGTCTTCTTTAATTCCTCTCAACAATGTTTTCTGGTTTTCAGAGTATACACTTTGTACTTATTTTGTTAAATTTATTACTAATTTTTTTTCTCTTTGATGCTACAGTAAATCTAACTATTTTCTTATAGAGGCTTTTGTTTTTAATTGAAAGTTTCACAAAAGGCTATTTCTTTGAATTTCAGGCTGAAACTTTAGAGGTCAAAAATTGTTACAAACATAAGAAAAATATCAATTCTAGCTTACCCACTGCAGAGGGCTGCTCAGGCAGTGCAATGTCCTGTCACATCTAAAAGACTTGGCACACTGTCCCAGTTGCTAAGAGTGCCACTACCAATTACTGCGTTTGCAAAGCAGCTTCTCTTCAGACTCAGGAAGCAGGTGAGGTCTGTGTTGGCCTCCTCAACTCTTTGTTTAGAGCTTCAGTCACAGCTCCCCAGACTTCTCTGAAGGCATACAAGCTTTCCTGATATTTCTTGGTTAACCAGAGGCCACCAGTGTGGTTTCCTACCCAGGCTTGCCTTTGCTGACAGAACACTGAATCCCTCACTCTCAGCCACCTACCTCCTACCTCAAGCTCTCTGTGTGATTATATTCTTCTTAGCACACAAGTCAGCATATTAGAGGGTTAAGGTGTTGCCTTTGCAAAGACAGTGACAAACTATGGTGAGGGGGTAGCGGGGGCAGGAGATGTGGCCATAAATGCGTTATCATGGGCAGCAGGGATGCAGGAGGACTTCAGTGAGAGGTGCAGTCACACACACAGATGGAAGATCCAGGAATAAAGTCAAAGAAAAATGGCCACAAACAGGAGTCAAGGCAACAACAGTCAGTAGAACAGACTGAGATGACATAAGGGGCAGGATCAAAAAATAAGACAGTTTGTGGCTTGAACAAAGGCCAGAAGTTAGTGATGGAGCCAGACCTTGATACAGTAGCAAGAGAACTGACATTCAGGTCTAAGCTGGTTCCCTTAGTCACTATCAGTTTAGCTCCTTCCCCTTGAGGTGGTCCTCCAAGTTCTTACAGAGTCCAGGCTTCTAGTATCAGTCAGGGTGTGATCAGAAAAGCAGAATCAGGGAGCTCCCTGGTGGCCTAGTGGTTAAGATCCTGGGCTTTCACTGCCATGGCCCGGGTTCAACCCCTGGTCTGGGAACTGAGATCCCACAAGCCTTGCGGCACAGTCAAATTTTAAAAAAGCAGAATCATTAGGAGATATCGGTCCCTATCTCTATTACCATCTCTTTCTCTATTACTATCTCTATCTCTAACTACACCAATTTATTAATATCTATACCTATAGATAGCTATATTAAGGGATCTATTATAATAATTTTACCATATGCAATTGTGGAAGCTGATCAAATAGCCAATGTGAAACTGTTTCTTCTCAGTCTGGTACTGGAGCCCAAACTCTCAGGGCTGGCATTCAAAAAGGAAAGACAAACATGAAGTAGGGGAAACAAACATAAACTGGAACCTGTAAGGCTGAGCTGGCACCCACAAAGATGAAGTGGAACCATGTTGGTCCCTCATCATGAGCTTTAAGCCTCCCACTTTGATGACGAGAGTTTCCTACATAAGTTGGCACACTTCACCTCAGAGCTAAACACCCAATTGTCCCAGGAGTTGGAAAAGCTATGGTGAGGCAGGAGATAAGAAAGAACCTATGTGAGCTGCAACAGCACCTCGTGCCCTGCAATGATTTTTCAGGAGAAAGAAGATGGTTCTGCCTTGTTTGTATCTTCATAATCTGATATACGATGTCTCTTGTGGCTCACTCTAACCCAAAACTGTGCAGGGAAGGGAATTCTGGAGATATGTAGTTCCAGCTTAGCTAAGTCAACACTGAACAAATCTACAGTGCTTGTCAACACAGATCATGTTTTCTCAGTGAAGAACTCCTCCTTATTCTTCCAGGAGCACTTGATGTCCCATCTTCAGAAGAGAACAGTCATTCTGTAGGGTTCGTGTTCCCAATGGATAGGTAGGGACTACCTCAAAGCCTTTTGGGGTAAGAATCTTGATAACTGGGATTTCAACTGGAGCCCTAAGAAGCATTTTCCACTCCATGAGCTACCTTAAAAGACTAAAGAAATATAGCTAAAAGGATGGTTTCTCAGTTCAATGACATCAAATAGGTCTCTCACTCACAAAGCTAGCCCTTGGATTATGGTACAGTCTTACACACATTTTAACCACAGTCTGTCCTCCTATGAAATTTGCTCTTAAGTAATGCGGAATGGAGCAAGTTGCTTGATAGTTATAACTGGCCTTCTTTAATGAATTTGACCACAGCTCTCTAAACAGGACTAAGAGTGTCTTGCTGAAGAGCAAACAGATGTAGTGGGACTACTCATACTCTCCTTAAGGTAAATGAATTACTTTCCTTCAGGCACTGATTTAGGATCTCTTTACACTATAAAAATGAATGCACCCAGCATTGCCCATTTAATTTCTTTCTTGTTTTGTTTGTGACCATTGCTAATGAATGAAAATAGAAAAGCACAACAAAAAGAAAAAAACTGGCTTTGGACGGTTATATAAAACTAGTTTAGAGTTTGAAGAGATTCCAAGAATGAAAAGAATTATAGGTTAGCTTTACAAATTGTCAGCTGCCCTGGGCCAAGCATGATTTATGTGTGCAGTAAAGCTTCAGTTTGTTTCTTGTTCTGCACTAGGATTCTGTCTCTCTTCCAGTAAAGATGACATCCCCCTCCATACACATAAACTCACCCTCATCACAAGTAACTCTGAAAAAGAAAAGCAGAGATTTGCAATGTTTGGATCCTGGTAGATTTTGTATGCTTATTTTCAACAAATGGCCTGGATGGCTTTTTCCAATAAACTACAGACCGAACATATTTTAGTTTCTTCAAGAGGGAAATATCTCTTCTTAAACACAAGTGAACAAGATCATGATTTATTTATCAAGAATGGAAAATATATTCTTCATCAAAATCTATAACTTGTATCTTTCTCTGGACTAAGTAGTTATGATAACTGAATACCTGCATTTTTAAAAATTTCTTTGCTACTTAATCCTCCTCATTAGGAACCTCTTTGGAACTGGAATGCCCTATATTCTTAATGACTTAGAGAGCCAGATTTATCCTTCTAGTTTCATTCCTGTTGAAATCCCATTAGAAAAGCTGGTCTATTGTTATATTTCCACTGCAAATTGCACACCTGATATTTCAGGACATTTAATAATTAAATGAGCAGCATGACTCCTGAGTAACTGTAAAATGATTTGATGGCAACTGACAAAGGGCTAAACTTTAGATCCAACAGTTTCCAATCTAAGAGAAAAAGGTGCCAACATCCATTCAAAGAGTTAGACGGAGGAAGTTACAACTGAAATTACTATGGACTGGAGAAAATCAGGCAATAAGAGCACAGGTCTTCTCTAAAGCTCTCTTATAATTGGGAACTGGGAATACTTTACACAGTGATTGGGGATGCCTCTTTTGTCTTTGTGACATGGGTTATGTATTTATATCTTAGCCCAATACCTCTTTTGATCCAGTTTGGGGTGGGGGCAGTGTTTGTTTGTTTTATTTTGGTTTGCTTTGCAAATGCAATGTCTAGTGAGAAATGGATGGTTCTTAACTTTAGAAAATACACAGTCTAAATACTGGGCTAATGGAAAGTCAAGGATGGTTAGAATTAGCAACCAGGCCACTAACCTTCCTTAGCTGTTGCTAAATCCATACTGACTTCCCCATAATAGTCCCTCCAGGCTGGTTTGTTTTCACTCTTCCCTGGAAAACATACTTCTGACTTCATTTTCTTTAGATCCCAAATAAAGGAGCCTTGGCTGGTTTGTGGGATTTTGCCTGAAAAGGCAAACCTTGACCTTGTCTATATTTCAGTGATTAGTAAAGTAGTTATCACAGTTGTAACCTTATCAGCTATAAATGTGATATACATGAGGACATCACTCAGCTGAAATTCAAAACAATGAATAGATCATCTTTCCTAACTACAGAGAAGCGAGCAGTTTTATTATACTCTAAATAATGTACTATGTATGGGAGTCAGAGTTTAGGGAAGTGACAAAGAGGGTTTGATCAAATTCCCTCCCAAGAACCATCAGTGTCTTAATCCTATAGAATTCAGAAATTTTGCTTCTCAATTTCAAGAGTTTACTAGAATCAGATATAAAATTAACCTAATAATCACATTGCTCTAGAATAACATTCTTAACATCTATCCCTATAAATGCCACTTACCAGTGGCATTTGAATTGGTTTTGAATTTTCTTTTGCCAGCAAATCAATGTTTGTTAAAACTACAATTAAAGAAATTTTCAGCTGATGAAGTGGGGATTCTTTAAAGGAACTCAAGGAATTAATATGGGTACCTCAGTGTCCTCTTCTTCATAACCCAAAAGAAAGAAAAATATACTAAAAAGAGTCTGGGCATAAAATTGAGTACTGGGTTGAAAGGCTTTCAAACTCAGCTGTACCACTCACTAGTCACATTGGATAATCCAAATTATGTCTGTGGGTATAAGTTTTCTCATCAAAAAAAGTGGGGATGGTGTTTGCTTGGCCTGCTTCTCTGTGTTTTGATGGCCTAATGAGGAAGGAGAAAGTACTTTGCCAGCTGCAGAGCATCACATAAAGCTAAGATGTTATAATGGGAAGCTGCCTGTGGATGACAAGGCCATTAGGAGTCAGAAACAACTCAAGATGGACAAATCTTTGGCCTTATTTTTCTCTATATCAATGGTTCTTAACCCTAGCTGCATATTGGGAAACTCTAAAAAATACTAATGCCTGCGCCCCACCACCAGTGATCCTGTTGTCGTTGGTCTGGGGTTTGGCCTGGGCATCAGGATTTCTTAAAACTCACAGTTAATTCTAATGTGTAGCCAAGGTCAAGAAACAATTGCAGAGTAAGAATTTGTGGATGCCTGACTTCTGCCTATACCTTGTGCCGCTTATCTAGCTTAAATGCAGACTTGTAGAGATATCCTCCTGAGGCTTCACGGACCCAGCCACAGGAGATAAATCACCAGGACAGGGTCAGAAAACTTCCACATGAGTCCTGGATGTATCACCTTTGAGCTGTGTGACTTTGGGCAATTCACAACTGTGCCAATGATAATAACAATATGAGAGCTAGCATTTATTGTGCACTGACTGTAGACTGGTAATTAGACATGGCAAACATGTCTAGCCCCCCAAAACAACTCATGGTAAACATTATTATCCCATTTTACAGCAGAGGAAACTGAGGCTTATTCATATTCAGTGACTTACCCCTGTTTTTCCTTATTTGCAAAATGGATATAACAATAACCTGTCATACATAATGATCAGATGCAATACATGAAAGTTCTTTCTAAACTAAATCAACTGTACATAAATTCGGCAAACATATAGCTATGTTGAAAAAAGCATATTTAGCTTCATACAGACCTGGGTTTCTATCCCACTTCTGTCCAATTAATAGCACTGCAACCTTAGCAGATTACTTAGCATCCTTTTGACTGTGTTTTCAAAACCATATAATGGAGATAATGATACTTTTGTAAGAATGCTGTGGATTACAGATAATGTACTTAAAGAACAAAGCATAGTGCTTGGCACTACAGCTCAATAAACGCAGCTATTGTCATTTCTAACAGTTTGCATCTCTGTAGGATCAGGTAGTTCCTGCTCCCAAACTTCAGGTTAAGAGCTATTGAATCTATAACTCATTTTTTTTGTCTTTGTTGTGTTATTAGAGTTTTTCCTATATTCCATCCAGGATTTTGAATCATTAGGGTGGGGCTTTTAGTTTTGAATATACTCCATTTTTTGGTCTATCTCTATAGTTAAACAGAGCTTACTGTGGCTGGCCCTGGAAAGTCAGCTCACCTTGGCCACCATAATCCTCATCGTACTGGTCAGAGTATCCACTAGGAGCTTCTAGGTTTACACATACATTTGCAGACCCCAAGTCTCAGCCCCATTCTGCATAGGAGAATTCAAACTATGTCTAACAGTCATTACATGGAAATGTGAGCTCTTTTCCCATTCCTTTCTCCTTAAAACAACAACAACAACAACAACAACAACAACTTTTAAACCATTTCAACCAACTGAGGTAAATTACTTTGCAAAAAGGTGAAAAAGTTTTGGAAGCCAAAGGGTCAACACTAGAAGGTAAACCATCCATTGGATAAGTAACCATCCCCTTATGTGTATTATGAGGTGGCGGCCCACCTTAACACTCCTGGGTGATTACTTAAATATTTTCTAGTGGATATGTCAAAAGAGAAGAACAGGGAATATAGTGTTCTTAATCCTGCTTAAAGAATCACCAGGAGATGCTGTTACTAGCAAGTGTGTTGTGACATTTACACAATTCACATGCTCCTTTCTTCCATTTCATCACCAAATATCTGTTTTAATACTTACTATAAACATGACATGTGAGGGATACAGATGCCATGTACAGTGTAATCCCTGTGTTCAAGGAGTATATAATTTATTCAGAAAGACAAGATTCCACATAGATTACAACTCAAAATCAATATATAATTAAATGATTGCTTTTGTAGTGCAAGTGAGGTAGAAGTGCTATTTGAATTTTTATGAATGTGGGCTCAATGTGGGATAGGGTGATTTGGGAAGTCTTTGTGGAGGTGATAAAATGTGAGGTGGATCTTGAAAGAACGTAGATATGGAAATATTTTGGTAACAGGGAGAGCAAAAGCATTTTAGATGACAGGACCACGGAGTGTTCCAAGTCATTATCCCCTCTCTCACTCTCGCATTCCCTCTCTCTCTCTCTCTTTACTCCATCTCATTGTCCTTTCTCTTTTCCTCTCTCACAGGACAAGATCAGTTGCTAAACCAAGTAGAACCCCGGGGAGAATCAAAACATTGTTAACTACTGGCTTCTATAGGGACCTGCCCTGCTCTGAAAAGATGCACTAGCCTTCTAGCAGGTACCTGCCTCTACCATGAAGATATTACCAAGGCAGAGGATAGATAGCTCCCATGCTAGGAATCAAACTTCCCTGGTCATGGTGTTGTATGAAACTACTCATGATGCAGGGTCTCTTAATGTCATACCTTCATATCTTGATCGTTCCTCTGTATGTGAGATGATCTGCTACTTACTGTGCTCTCCCAAATACTCAGACCACACTTTGAACTGTTCCTACATCAACAGTATGGAAGCCTTTAGAGTAGCCGTAGGCCTCTGCCTCATCTGAGTTCCACTCTGGCTTTGGACGATCAGTGTAGTCCACTGACTGCATGTCTAACTGTTCGTTCCATCTTGGCCTGAGCACATTGCCCGTGACTCTGGCTTTGCCTCTGTGTCCAAAATACGTACATTCTCCCTTCTTTCTACATTAATTGACTTCCCTGAGCCTCAGCTGTGACTCCTTTCTTGGCCATCCACTTTTCACTCATAATCGCACCCATGGCTTTTACTGCCACCTGCACACTGGCCATTCTAAAGTTTCCGTCTCCATCCAAAACCTCTCTCCTAGTCCCAGACCTGTAGAGCTGACTGCTGGCTTGATATCTCTATCTGGAAGTTCCAAACACAATTCAACACCAACCTAACCAAATTTATATTCTTCCCCTCTCCCAAATTTATTCTTCCTTTAATTCACCTTCTCAATGCATGGTTTCACCATCTGTTTGGTTATCTGTGTTAAGATTTGTTGTGGCTGTGAGTGACAGAAACCCAAAAGAACAGTGGCTTAGACAAAATAGAAGTTTATTTTTCTTGCATGTAAATGAGAGTACTTCAGGGCTGATTTGGCAGCTCTGCAATCATTAGGGACCCAAGTCCTTTCAATCTTGCTTCTCTGCCCTCCTCTATATGCAGTTTCTACCCCCAGCCATTATGGCTGCATTCCAGTCACCAAAAAGGAAGAGAAGGGCATGCTCCTGCCCACTAAGGACTCCTCTTGGGAGTTTTACATACCACTTTCACTTACAGCCACAGCCACTGGCCAGAACTGAGTTACTCGGCTGCAAAGGAGGCTGGGAAATATGGGGCTTTTTCCATTCACATGAAAATTCAAGGCTTCTATTACTAGGAAAGAAGGGCATAATGTAATGTGAGGAAACAACTAGCTAGAAATATGGGAGTCATTCTCATCTCCTGCATTTTCCTCACCTTCTGCCTCCAAGATCAACATTTCTCATAACTCTATCCCCTAAATTACTCGCAAGTTTACTCAGGACCCATCTCTCACATGGACTATTATGGAAACCTTCTGAAGAAGTTCTCTGAGTTCAATCCCACAGTCCCCTATGTATTCGGTCCATTCACCACGGGTCCCTAAAGTTTTCTGCCAAACATGCAAATTTAATTATCACTTCTGTTTGATTCTGTATTTTCTTCAGGACATAGTCTAAACTCCTGGGAGTGGTATATAAGCCCAACAATTCTTGAACTTACCCTATTCTCTAGTTATAGAAAACGTGTACTTCCTTGAAGGCATGACCCTCTTCCAAGCCCCTTAACTTTTCCATGATGTTCCCTTTGCCTAGAATGTCCTTCTTTCTTTGTCTTGATAAATAAACACCTATTTGCCCTCCCAGCCCCAGCACAGCCTTCACCTGCTCTGTGAGGTCTCCTCTGATTCTCCCAGGCTGGACTGCGTGGCCCCATAGCACTTGCACCAACCTCCATACAAGCATACTGCCTTGGAATTTTAGGTTTACAATTCTAAAATGTGAGTTCCAAGGCTGCGCCTTATTTATCTTTGAATGCTTCACCTCCAAGAACAGTGCCTGGTCCGGAGCAGGGGTTCAATGGATGATTATTAAACAAGTGAAGGAAGAAAATCAAATACCTGAACTTGTTAGAATTGTGTGCAAAGTAAGAATAAATAGACTTTGCAGGAAGGTTTGAGAACATTTCCTCTATTCAGAGTAAAGAAACTTAGTACATAAACTCAAACACATTTATTTGGAGTATCTGATCTTTTTCAACTGCTTTCTGATTCTTAACTGTGTGCTGTGAGTAGTTAATATCATTAGATAGGTGACTTTTCAATTTGGAGTATTATTTTAGTATGTTCAAAATTCAGCACAAGGTATGCAGCATAAAAAAGCATAAAAAATATAATTCTCACTTTGAAGTGTACTAATAAACATCATGGACAGGAGTCAGACAAACTCCCTCCTACTATTGGCTCCACAACTAGCTTGGACAAGTCGACTAACTTTTCTGGGTTTCACTTGCCCAAAAATGACAGATTTGAAAAATGATGTCTAAGTTCTCCTGCAGCTCAAACATGCTATAATTGTGTAAAGCCATGCCCTGAAAAGAAGGTCGATGTGTTTTGCATTACGGAGCATTTTCTGCCTTGGGTATTTTATTCTGGTTTGGGAAAATAAACTCAGGATCTCTTAAAAGAAGGATCAGGAATGCAGGGGAGTAAGGTCCAGGTAAAGATGATTTTAAAACAAAAGAGCAAGGGTCGAGGTAGAAAATGAGGTTTGTGACCCAGCCTCTCTTTTCCTCCTCTATCCTCACACTGTCCTATTTATTTTTTAGGGCAAGAGATGAAAGTAGGTTGGACTGGGTGGGGGATGGGCAAAGGGGCATCCTGCAGCTGCAGTGTCCTTTCATGTCCCCCTTAAACCTGGTGACAGGGTGGAGGAAAAGCTAATTGAGGTGGCATGACTTCCAATGTGCCTGAGGGTCCTAAGTTCTTTCATCTCCCCTCTCCCTCTGAACATTTCAAATATGCGTAATAACAAACACCAAGACTGCAATCCTGACAGGGCTGGGCTGAGCATTTTCTGCTGAAAATATGTGCTTTCTAGACTCTGGGGCCTGGGGGGTTTTGTGACCGGAGACTGAGGACTTTGGCTGCCTTTCTCTCTTCCAGATGAAAAGGTGGCTGCCTTTGGAATTTCTGTGTTTGTGGTTTGACAGACATGAAGGTGGAAATACCTGTGATTGAGAAAGCAAATGAGAGGCTGATTTCTCCTAAAAGAGATGGGAATTGCACTCTCTGAGGTCTGCAGTGTGACGTGGGAGTGTGTGAACTAGTCCCCAGAAGGTTCTAATGGGATTCTCTCCTTCAATAACTTTTTGAAGCCCTGGGGCTCTGTCATACAAGGCTCCATTCTGCTAACTGAGTGTGCTCCTGAGGCGGTTAACAAGTAGCTCTGCTCTTAGCTCTTAGCTGCCAGGAGTTCTCAGTTGTTCTAGCCCTGACTCATGCCTTAGCCTCTCTTAACGACGTTTGGATTCTTGGTTGCATTTTGTTTTGTTTTTGATAGTTTATGTGGCAAATGGATGGGGTGGTCTTTGAAAAAGACCTCCCAAGCTTCCAGTTTCCTCATTATGTTGGGAAACTAGTCAAAAGAGGAGCCATTAGCTCTACCAAGTAAGCACTTGTGGTGCTTTGTAATGGCCTTCACTGTGAATAATTAGCCTTGACCTCTTCACCCAAGACTGGATCTGCGCCATACTGTTTGCAAGGTACTTCTTTTTCAAGCCCTAATTTCCCTGTACTTTGAAACCTGGCATCTGGACAAATGCTGCAGTAAGTAGGGGGTCATTCTCACCTCCTCCAGCACCAGTTTTCTCTGTGGAGCTTCCAAGAGGGGTGGGTTATCTTCCAAATGCCTTTTACATTTGCCTGGCTATTTTCTCTCTAATTTTACATTTTATTTTCATTATTTTTCAAATGAGTACTAAATTCACATGGCACAGAATGGAAAAGGTACAAGAGTATTTGGTGGAAAGTCTTGCTCTTACTCCTGTCCCCTAGCCTACCTGTCCTCCCCTCTGGAGGCAACCAATGTTACTGGCTTTTTTGAATCCTCCCAAAGATATTCCATACTCAACACAAGCAACTATGTATATAGGCTATTTTTATTCCTTTATAAACCCAAATGGTAGCATACTATCCACAGCTGGCCCCTTGCTTGACTGACTTATGTCTTTTCTTTTATCATTATTATTTTTTTGGCTGCGTTGGGTCTTCATTGCTGCACGTGGGCTTTCTCTAGTTGCGGAGAGCGGGGGCTACTCTTCGTTGCGCTGCATGGGCTTCTCATTGTGGTGGCTTCTCTTGTTGCAGAGCATGGGCTCTCGGCGCATGGACTTCAGCAGTTGTGGTGCGCGGGCTCCAGTAGCTGTGGCTCGCGGGCTCTAGAGTGCAGGCTCAGTAGTTGTGGTGCATGGGCTTAGTTGCTCCGCAACATGTGGGATCTTCCCGGACCAGGGCTCGAACCTGTGTCCCATGCATTGGAAGGCAGATTCTTAACCACTGCACCACCAGGGAAGCCCGACTTATGTGACTTGAAGCTTTTTCCATCATCAGTCCATATACATCTACCTAACTCTTTCTTTTATGGCTACACAGTATTACACGGCATGGACGTGCCATTGTGTTATTTAACTGACTCTGAGACCATTTTTATCTTTTACACATATGTGTACAGAAGACATTGCTATAGGGAACAGCATCATCACACAGTTTCCTCCTCCCTATTACAGTAAGTTATATGGTGTCTGTGCCTCCTCCCAGGAGCACTAAGTTTGATGATGAACTTCCCCATAGCCTGCAGTATGCACAGCCCCTCATCTCTCTGCCACCCGACCTCTGATACATGGGAATCATTTTCTTTGCTCCAGTGAGAAAGCTGGATTTCTACCCTCTAAACCTATATGATTTTATTAGCAATACTACTTTTATATACTTTCTATTATTATGCTCTGGGCATGGGAAGGATTGGTTTCACATTTCCAGGCCACTTAAGACTGTGACATGTCACTGGGATGTCACAGCAACTAAGTGCCATGTTACCCTATTCCATAGTGTCATACACGTGTCATCAGGCAACTCTAGACACACATCACAGGTTGCAGAGAAATCACTAGAGCACCCAGGTTTGTTCTAAGAGTTGGATAATAGCATTCTTTGTATTTAACAGTGCTACTGTTAACTGAGCTACTTTACATAGCTCAGCAACATATTTGGGGACCAGACTGAGCCTCCCAGGGCAGGAATCAACTATCTTATTCATCTTGTTTCCTTTAGTGCCTACCAAAGTACATGGCATCTAGTAAGTATTTACTATAGGCTAAAGGATTTAGGTATTTGGAAAAAAGATTAGAAAAGATAAATCATGTTGAGTTTTACATAAGGTCCTTGTATTTGTCAGGGTTGGATCAGAGAAGCAAAACCATAAGCAATTATATTAAATAAGGGATTTATTACAGATATTTGACCTTACATAATCAAGGAAGCTGATTAAATAGTTTTTCTATGGTTGTTGCTTCTGCACCAGGCACAAGGTCTAAAGTCAGCAGGACGGGCAGCCAGGAAGGAAACTGGACATTGAGGACAAACTAGAACTTGTGTGAGTCTCTAACTGCCCCCAAGCCTCTAGTCAGTGATGTGCTGACATGAAGGAGAACCTGACACCCTTTATCACGAAGCTGAACATGGACTTGATGCAGGAATCAGAGGAGCTGAAGAGGTAGTTAGAGCTAGAGGAATCAGACCTTACTGTTGTTCCAGAAGCTGCATACACTGTCCCATGACTGAAGAAGCTATAGAGGGTCTGGCAGGAGCTGGAGG
This sequence comes from Tursiops truncatus, assembly GCF_011762595.2. Classification (NCBI taxonomy): domain Eukaryota; kingdom Metazoa; phylum Chordata; class Mammalia; order Artiodactyla; family Delphinidae; genus Tursiops; species Tursiops truncatus. The sequence continues at coordinate 111,572,390 of NC_047055.1, read as the reverse complement.
AGCTGTGAATCCAGCTGCTGCCCCACACCAACAGGGTGAGCTAGCAGATCAGTGACAACATGTGGGCATTGCAAGAGCACCTGTAACCCTGCACTATCCTTCAAAGTATAAAAAATAATATGTATGTTGCTTCACTTCCACCATCCAAATCTTACCTAAAATGTCTCTTGTGACCCATATTAACAAAAACTAATGCAGAGAAGGGAATTCTGGGAAATGTAGTTATAGGTTAGCTAAGTTGACAGTACAAATATACCACAGTTCCATCAATAGTGTTTGCTTTCTTCTGATATCATCCAAAATCAGATTCTCTAAAAAGAAACAGTCACGTCCCACCATTCAGAAGGGCCATCATCAAAAAGTCTACAAACAATAAATGCTGGAGAGGGTGTGGAGAAAAGGGAACCCTCTTGCACTGCTGGTGGGAATGTAAATTGGTACAGTCACTATGGAGAACAGTATGGAAGTTCCTTAAAAAACTGAAAGTAGAGATACCATATGACCCTGCAATCCCACTCCTGGGCATATATCTAGGGAAAACCATAATCTGAAAAGATACATGCACCCCAATGTGCATTGCACACTATTTACAATAACCAACACATGGAAACAACCTAAATGTCCACTGACAGAGGAATAAGTAAAGAAGATGCGGTACACATATAGAATGGAATATTACTCAGCCATGAAAAAGAACAAAATAATGCCATTTGCAGCAACATGGATGGACCTAGAGATTATCATACTTAGTGAAGTAAGTCAGAGAAAGACAAATATCATATGATATCATTTATATGTAGAATCTGAAAAAATGATACAAATAAACTTATTTACAAAACAGAAACACACTCACAGACTTCAAAAACAAACTTATGGTTACCAAAGGGAAAAGGAGCAGAGGAAGGATAAATTAGGAGTTTGGGATTAACATAAACACACTACTATATATAAAATAGATAATCAATAAGGACCTACTGTATAGCACAGGTAACTCTACTCAATATTCTGTAATAACCTACATGGGAAAAGAGTCTGAAAAAGAATGGATATATGTATAACTGAATCAGTTTGCTGTACACCTGAAACTGACACAGCAATGTAAATCAACTATACTCCAAAAAAAAAATTAAATTAAAAAAAAGAAGGGCTTCCCTGGTGGTGCAGTGGTTAAGAATCCGCCTGCCATAAAGACAAAGAAAACTTATAAAAAGCAGCAAGGGAAAAATGACAACATACAAGGGAATTCCCATAAGGTTAGCAGCTGATTTCTCAGCAGAAATTCCACAAGTCAGAAGGGAGTGGCATGATATACTTAAAGTGATGAAAGGGAAGAAACTACAACCAAGATTACTCTACCCAGCAAGGATCTCATTCAGATTCCATGGAGAAATCAAAAGCTTTACAGACAAGCAAAAGCTAAGAGAATTCAGCACCACCAAACAAGCTCTACAACAAACGCTAAAGGAACTTTTCTAAGTGGGAAACACAAAAGAAAAGGACCTACAAAAACAAACCGAAAACAATTAAGAAAATGGTATTAGGAACATGCATATCGATAATTACCTTAAACGTGAATGGATTAAATGCTCCAACCAAAAGACAGGCTTGCTGAATGGATACAAAAACAAGACCCATATATATGCTGTCTACAAGAGACCCACTTCAGACGTAGTGACTCATAAAGACTGAAAGTGAAGGGGTGGAAAAAGATATTCCATGCAAATGGAAATCAAAAGAAAGCTGGAGTAGCAATACTCATATCAGATAAAATAGACGTTAAAATAAAGAATGTTACAACAGACAAGGAAGGACATTACGTAATGATCAAGGGATCAATCCAAGAAGAAGATATAACAATTATAAATATATATGCACCCAACATAGGAGCATGTCAATACATAAGGCAACTGCTAATAGCTCTAAAACGGGAAATGGACAGTGACACAATAACAGTGGGGGACTTTAACACCTCACTTACACCAATGGACAGATCATCCAAAATGAAAATTAATAAGGAAACACAAGCTTTAAATGACACAATAGACCAGATAGATTTAATTGATATTTATAGAACATTCCATCCAAAAGCAGCAGATTACATTTTCTTCTCAAGTGTGCATGGAACATTCTCCAGGATGGATCACGTCTTGGGTCACAAATCAAGCCTCAGTAAATTTAAGAAAATTGAAATCATATCAAGCATCTTTTCTGCCCACAACGCTATGAGATTAGAAATCAATTACAGGGAAAAAAAACATAAAAAACACAAACACATGGAGGCTAAACAATACGTTACTAAATAACCAAGAGATCACTGAAAAAATAAAAGAGGAAATCAAAAAATACCTAGAGACAAATGACGATGAAAACACGACGATCGAGAACCTACGGGATGCAGCAAAAGCAGATCTAAGAGGGAAGTTTATAGCTATAGAAGCCTACCTCAAGAAACAAGAAAAATCTCAAATAAACAATCTAACCTTACACCTAAAGGAACTAGAGAAAGAAGAACAAACAAAACCTAAAGTTAGCAGAAGGAAAGAAATCATAAAGATCAGAGCAGAAATAAATGAAATAGAAACAAAGAAAACAATAGCAAAGATCAATAAAACTAAAAGCTGGTCCTTTGAGAAGATAAACAACATTGATAAACCATTAACCAGACTCATCAAGAAAAAGAGGGAGAGGACTCAAATCAATAAAATTAGAAATGAAAAAGGAGAACTTACAACATACACGGCAGAAAAACAAAGCATCCTAAGCGACTACTACAGCAACTCTATGTCAATAAAATGGACAACCTGGAAGAAATGGACAAATTCTTACAAAGGTATAATCTTCCAAGATTGAACTAGGAAGAAGTAGAAAATATGAACAGACCAATCACAAGTAATGAAATAGAAACTTTGATTAAAAATCTTCCAACAAACAAAAGCCCAGGACCAGATGGCTTCACAGGTGAATTTTATCAAACATTTAGAGAAGAGCTAACACCCATCCTTCTCAGACTCTTCCAAAAAATTGCAGAGGAAGGAACACTCCCAAACTCATTCTATGAGGCCACCATCACCCTGATACCAAAACCAGACAAAGATACTACAAAAAAAGACAATTACAGACCAATATCACTGATGAATATAGATGCAAAAATCCTCAACAAAATACTAGCAAACAGAATCCAACAACACATTAAAAGGATCATACACCATGATCAAGTGGGATTTATCCCAGGGATGCAAGGATTCTTCAATATATGCAAATCAATCAATGCGATACACCAAATTAAAGAATAAAAACCATATGATCATCTCAATGAATGCAGAAAGAGCTCCTGAAAAAATTCAACACCCATTTATGATAAAAACTCTCCAGAAAATGGGCAGAGAGGGAACCTACTTCAATGTAATAAAGGCCATATACTACAAACCCACAGCAAACATCATTCTCAATGGTGAAAAACTGAAAGCATTTCCTCTAAGATCAGGAACAAGACAAGGATGTCCACTCTCACGACTATTATTCAACATAGTTTTGGAAGTCCTAGCCACGGCAATCAGAGAAGAAAAAGAAATAAAAGGAATCCAAATTGGAAAAGAAGAAGTAAAACTGTCCTGTCTGCAGATGACATGATACTATACATAGAGGATCCTAAAACTGCTACCAGAAAACTACTAGAGCGAATCAATGAATTTGGTAAAGTTGCAGGATACAAAATTAATGCACAGAAATCTCTGGCATTCCTATACACTAAGGATGAAAAATCTGAAAGAGAAATTAAGGAAACACTCCCAGTTACCATTGCAATAAAAAGAACAAAATACCTATGAATAAACCTCCCTAAGGAGACAAAGGACCTGTATGCAGAAAACTATAAGACACTGATGAAAGAAATTAAAGGTGATACCAACAGATGGAGAGATATACCATGTTCTTGGATTGGAAGAATCAATATTGTGAAAATGACTGTACAACCCAAAGCATTCTACAGATTCAATGCAATCCTTATCAAATTCCCAGTGGCATTTTTTACAGAACTATAACAAAAAATCTTAAAATTTGTATGGAGATACAAAAGACCCTGAATAGCCAAAGCAGTCTTGAGGGAAAAAAACAGAGCTGGAGGAATCAGACTCCGTGACTTCAGAGTATACTACAAAGCTACAGTAATCAAGACAATATGGTACTGGCACAAAAACAGAAATATAGATCAATGGAACAGGATAGAAAGCCCAGAGATAAACCCACGCACCTATGGTCAACTAATCTATGACGAAGGAGGGAAGGATATACAATGGAGAAAAGACAGTCTGTTCAATAAGTGGTGCTGGGAAAACTGGACAGCTACATGTAAAAGAATGAAATTAGAACACTCCCTAACACCATACATAAAAATAAACTCAAAATGGATTAGAGACCTAAATGTAAGACCAGGCACTATAAAACTCTTAGAGGAAAAACATAGGAAGAACACTCTTTGACATAAATCACAGCAAGGTGTTTTTTGATACACCTTCTAGAGTAATGGAAATAAAAACAAAAATAAACAAATGGGACCTAATGAAACTTCAAAGCTTTTGCACAGCAAAGTTAACCATAAACAAGATGAAAGGACAACCCTCAGAATGGGAGAAAATATTTGCAAATGAATCATCAGACAAAGGATTAATCTCCAAAATATATAAACAGGTCATGCAGCTCAATATTAAAAAAACAAACAACCCAATCCAAAAATGGGCAGAAGACCTAATAGACATTTCTCCATAGAAGACATACAGATGGCCAAGAAGCACATGAAAAGCTGCGGAATATCACTAATTATTAGAGAAATGCAAATCAAAACTACAATGAGCTATCATCTCACACCAGTTAGAATGGGCAGCATCAGAAAATCTATAAACAACAAATGCTGGAGAGGGTATGGAGAAAAGGAACCCCCTTGCACTGTTGGTGGGAATGTAAGTTGATACAGCCACTATGGAGAACAGTATGGAGGTTCCTTAAAGAACTAAAAATAGAATTACCATATGACCCAGCAATCCCACCACTGAGCATATACCCAGAGAAAAGCATAATTCAAAAGGACACATGCACCCCAATGTTCATTGCAGCACTATTTACAATAGCCAGGACATGGAAGCAACCTAAATGCCCACTGACAGACAAATGGATAAAGAAGATGTGGTACATATATACAGTGGAATATTACTGAGTCATAAAAAGGAACGAAATTGGGCCATTTGTAGAGATGTGGATGCATCTAGAGACTGTCATACAGAGTGAAGTAAGTCAGAAAGAGAAAAACAAATATTGTATATTAATGCATATATGTGGAACCTAGAAAATGGTACAGATGAACCGGTTTGCAGAGCAGAAATTGAGACACAGATGTAGAGTACAAACGTATGGACACCAAGGGGGGAAAGCGGTGTGGGGGGGTGGTGGTGTGATGAATTGGGAGATTGGGATTGACATGTATACACTGATGTGTATAAAAATGGATAACTAATAAGAAAAATAAATAAATAAATAAATAATTTTAAAAAAATCCACCTGCCAGTGCAGGGGACACGGGTTTGAGCTCTTGTCCTGAAAGATCCCACATGCCACAGAGCAACTAAGCCCGTGCACCACAACTACTGAGCCTGCGCTCTAGAGCCCGTGAGCCACATCCACTGAGCCCGCGTGCCACAACTACTGAAGCCAGTGCGCCTAGAGCCCGTGCTCTGCAATGAGAGGAGCCACCACAATGAGACGCCCGCGCACCGCAACAAAGAGTAGGCCCCGCTCGCCGCAACTAGAGAAAGCCCGCATGCAGCAACAAAGACCCAACGCAGCCAAAAATAAACTAATTAATTTTTTAAAAAAGAAACATTCACAGACTATAAATTAGCTTCCAATTTAATCTTCAATAGCTATAGAGAGGCAAAGAGGAGTAATATATCTTTCTGCTGCTCCCCAAAGATAGTATTTTTATCCTCATGGGAAACCCATGATTTTACTGGGAATACAATAAACACTTCCCTTGAAAGAATCTGCTTTACAAAGGCAAAAAGTATTCGTTTCCAGATTATATCATTCAGTGCAGTTCAGGCAGGAAAAAAAGACAATTGTGTTTTTCTAGTAGCTGTTTCTTCTTAGTTAAGTATTTTTCTCAGCCCGCTCAAGGTTAAAAAAAAAATGTTGTACATATGAACTCTTTTTTTCCTTCTTGAATTTAATTTTATTCTTAAATTTTCTAAAATTGGTAAAACATCCTGATAGTAGATCTCAGAGAATCTATTAATGCTTTAAAAAGAGATATTTTCAGCCAGTTCAACGTTGCTCAGTACTATTCACTGTGGTAAATTGCACAATTGGTCCCATTTTTTCACTCCTTCTTGTTTCCCACCTTTGTTGTGTGACTTCGCAGCTCCTCTGATTACAGGGACAAAGTATATTTTCTCACTGTTTGCCTTTGGGCTTGGCCATCTGACTTGCTTTGGCCAATGGTATGTTGGCAGTAGCAACAGTGGCCAGTCCTGAGCCTGGGCCTTGTTTCTTTCCCTTCCCTGTTGGACCTCTGCCATCCCATGAGAAGAATTTGTCCCAGGGAGTGCAACTGCTCAGATTGGTCCCCAAAATGAGGGAACATGGAGTAGAGCTGCTGTAGGTGACCTGAAGATCTGCGAGAATAAATGACTGCTATTTAAAGCCAATGAGTTGCGGGTGGTTTGTTATATGGCATTTTTGTAGAGATACCTGTTCCAGTTATCTTTTGCTATTTAATCCCCCTACCACTACCAAAAAACAAAACAAAACAAAATTTAGTGTCCTGCAGCAGCAATAACCATTTATTTGCCCACAGATCAGCAATTTGGGCAGAGCTCTGCAGGGAAGGCTTATCTCTCTTCCACATGGGGCAGCTTGAATCGACATGGAAGACCCACTTCCAAGAGGCTCACTCATGTGACTGGCAAGTTGGTGCTGGCTGCCGGCTGCAGGTCACTGAGGCCTCTCCTTGGGTTGCCGGCTTTCTCACACATGGTAGCTGTGTTTCAAGGATGACCATCTCAAGGGACAGAAAATGAAAGCTACCCATTTCTTAATGCCTGGGCCCAGAAATTGGCCCAGCCTCACCTCTGCCATAATCTAGCAGTCAGGCATTCACAGAGCTCATATTCAAGGGTAGGGGATATAGACTTTGCTTCTTGAGGAGTATTAAAGAATTTCGGGACCATGTTCTAAAGCTGTCGCAATATATAACTGATAGACACCTTCAGGCATAAACCCCTTCTACCAGCATAGGAAAACGTATCTTTGAGGGTAAGAAATGAAAAGGAAGGAGTAAGGGAAAACACAGAAGAGGTACGTGAGAAATATCACCCATCTCTTACCCTTCTTCTTAGAAGTTTCCTAGTTTCTAATCTAGCAACCTAACAAAAAAGAAGAGACCAATATTTGTGTGGCCCACTTGGCAATCAGAAACATTAAAAGAACTCTGGACTTGAGGAGTCAGACAGGGAATTTGACAAAACAAAATTTGGGCCACTGTAATGTTAAGGATAGAAAAAGAACTTTAATCAGGTGATCTGGCTCTGTCTCTATTCTGTACTACTTGAGTGTGACCTCTGGAACATTACTTAACAGCTCTGGGTCTCAGGTCTTGTATGTGTAAAATGAAGTGAACAGGGTGGGTTTTGAGATTTCTTCCTGTTCTGACATTCTGTGAATCATCGTCATTTTCTTTATGACTCTGACATCTAGATGATGGCCTGGACTTTCTATATTTAACTCGTCAGAATCTATTTTTGATACACGCCCTCAATAATGAATGGGATTCCTCAGTAAAACCAAACCTTACAAGGTCTGAGCAATAATGAGCTTCAGAATAATGACGGCTGAGCTGAGTGGGACAGCCACACTAGTGGCTGAGCACTCACTTCTCCCTGTAATTGGAATAAAATGAAAACATCTTTTCTTCTTCCACTTCAGCATAGAAGAGGCAGACTAATATTTTCGAAGGGAAGTTTACTAAAAAACTAGGGAAACAAAATAGAAACAACTGTCCCCCAAATAAAAGTAGTACAAAAACATTCATTTCTAAATACAGGAAATAAAAGCAATAGAGTTTTTCTGAACTGAAATCTTATGCTAAATAGCGACCTCCTATCTCTGTGGTGCTATGGATTAATCCTGTTAAGACCTGGGGTCAAATCCTAGAGCTGCTGTTTAAATCTTTTACCTGCGCTAACTTACCAAAGCATATTGATCCTTAATTTCTTCATCTCTAAAATGAGAATAATCACACCTGCTGTGGTCTGAATGTTTGTGTCCCCCAAAATTCATATGCTGACATCCTAACCCCTAAGGTAATGATATTTGGAGGTAGGGCCTTTGGGAGGTGCTTAGGTCATGAGGGCAGAGCACTCATGAATGGTATTAGTGCTCTTATAAAAACGATCCCTCAGAGCTCCCTGGTCCTTTTCACCATGTGAGGACAGAATGAGAAGCTGGAAGTCTGCAACCCAGAAGAGGGCTTTCACCAGAACCAGACCATACTGGCACTCTGGTCTCAGATCTGTCCTCTAGAACTGTGAGGAAAAAAATTTCTATCATTTATAAGTCACCCAGTCTGTGGTATTTTGTCACAGCAGCTTGAACTGACTAAGACGATAACTATTGCTCTCAGTTGTTGCTAGGATTAAGCTTGATAATATAGGCAAGGCAACAGGCTCATAGATGGCTGACTTCGCTTGGGGTATCTAAAAAGCAGACCCAAAGACAAGGATTCTGGTGTACATGGCTTATTATTGGAGAGATGTGGGAAATACAGCCAGGGAAGTGGGGAAGTGAGAGAGGAAAAGGAAGCCAACAAAGGGCACCAGAGTGACTGACCAAATCCCTCTGGGGAAATGCTAGGAACTGGTATAAAACACATGCTTCAGATAACCCCTCTCAGGAATCAAGGCGGCCAGTGCATTTATACACCCACTTTTGTCAGTCATTGGTTGAGGGCTGCTCCTGGGGTTGAGAATTCCCCAGCACTAAGGGCTTCCTGTGAGAGGGTAGAGTGGTCCTCTGGAGGAAGCCCTCAGGTGGAGATGGAAATACTGGCACATGAAAGTTGTCCAGAGCACACTGATATGTAAAGTCCAATGAGCATGGACAGTGTGTGGACAGCATCTGCTGCAGAAGTCCTCACCGACTGTTCGTTCCTCTTTTTCCCCAGTCCCTAATACACATTGGTGCACCAAGCTCAATTTCCCTTCCTCTAGATTCTTAGTTTTAATTTCTGATCAGAGAGATATTCCTGTCTCACAACCTAAAAGACAACAGTGACAAACATCAATTCACTGAACTTGGGTGTAGAAGCTACCATCATAGAGTCCTTTCCCCTCTTTCCCACTTCCCCAGTCCCAGAACTACAAGCCAGAGGCAACTGAACTTCCATCTGAAGACTGACACCTATAACTTCCCACAGAGCACTGTTAAGGGAGAGTCCTGAGGAATGTCATTTACTTGGCCCCAAAGCTCCATTTTCAATGCCAAGGCTATGAAGTCCACCAGGCCTCTTCTACTGTCCACCTTAGCGCCCAAATGCAAATCTCTCTGGCCCTCCTTTCTCATTGTACTCCCTTAGGCACACTGTCCTGCTCTTCCCCTCCTACTCTAGCTGCAACTCTCCTTCCAAATCACTTAGCTGTACCCTGTAGAGGCGCCCAGTAGCCTCTAACTTGTCACCAGATATTCTCTCTACCTCCTTGCTTTACTAGAAACTTCACTCTTCTTGTCCTATAATTGGGAACATTGCAAAATTCCATTTCTGAATCTCTTCCTCAGAATCCTTTAAGCCTGAACTGCATCACTGAACTTTTCTTGAAACCATGCAGATTGGCACCACTATAAATTCCCAGCCATCAATATTAAAATATCAAATAGACTCTAAGCTCAGGCCTTCCACCTTGCTGGGTTTTCCTGGTCCATGGCAACTATTTCCAACATTGTCCATTCTGCTCATACTCCTGACTTTCTCCTGGGCCATCATTCTCAACAAATGATTTTGTTTCCTACTTCACAGAGAAATTAGAGGCCATTAGTCAAGATGAACTTTTATGCCCTGTCATCAAATCAGTCCTCATCCTTTCATATTTCCCTGCTGTTACATGGGAGGAGGTTAATCACTTTGTTCCCTGGTTGTCTGAATCCATCCCTTCCTACCTTCTCAAGAATCTTGCTGCCTTAACTCTGCGCTCTATCTCTAATCTTGAAGCTCTCAATTACTAACCTGCATTTAAACATGCCCAAGCCTAATTCATTTAAGCAAGAGTAAATAAATACAAACCCCAAAATCCTTACTCAATTCCACTGTATAGCAAAGACTTTGGCCTTCTCAAAAAGAAGTATGGTCTTCATCCCTGGCTCCTGGGAAGAAAACTCTGAACTCTTGGAATTTCCCAAGTGATAAGAGTGTCTTTGCCATTCAAAGTGGGCCCCTAGGACCATGTGAAATCAGCTCAATATCCTGGGAGTGAGGAGCTGAAGACAGAGTTCAGCCACACGGACAACCAATCAATCAGTCGTATCTACGGAGTGAAGCTCCAATAAAAATTCTGGGCACCACTGCTGGGTGAGCTTCACAGGTTGGCAATACTCTGTGCATATTTTCACACATTAATACTGGGAAGGTAATGCATCCTAAGAACAACGGAAGCTTCACCTTTGACACTCCCAAACTCTGTCCTGTATATCACTTACTCTATTTAGCTGGTTCTAATTTGTATCTTTTCCCTGTAATAAACCATAACTGTGAGTATAATAGGTTTCAATGAGTTCTGTGCATCCTTCTGGTAAATTATTGAAACCTACGGTTATCTGGGGAAACCCCCAAAGTTATAGTTGGTGTCAGAAGTGAGGGTGATCTTGTGTGGACTCTACCCTCTAACTTTGTAGTTGAACCCCAACTCCTTGTAGTTGGGATCAGACGTCTTAGACAGACTTGAGAGTCTAAAGGACTGTGTCCCCCCAAAAAAAATGTTAAAAAGGGACGTCCATGGCGGTCCAGTGGTTAAGACTCCACACTTCCACCGCAGGGGGTGTGGGTTCAATCCCTGGCTGGGGAACTAAGATCCCACATGTCGAGTGGTGTGGCCAAAAAAAGGTTAAAGGACTGTGTCCTCAACATTGCAGTTTGCCGAACTCTGGGCACCCACTTTCCTCTTCCAGCTATTATTGATGTTACTTTCCCCTTTTATAGCTAAAATTTTTGAAAAAATTCTCTACAAAGCCCATCTCCATTTCCTTTCCTATTCATTCCTAAATGCACAGCAATTGGTTTCTGCCCATACCATTCCAACGATATTCCCACATAGCTCACCAATGAGCACCTTGTCGCTAAATCTAATGGACAGTGACTTTCTCCTCTGAGCTGTCAGAAACATTCACCACTCCATCCTTGAATGACTTTTATCTCTTGGCTACTGTGATACCACATTTCCTGATTTCCCTCCTATCTCTGGCCACTACTTCTCAGCTTTCTTTTTGGTAACTCTTCCTCAACATGCCCCATATATTGACATTTTCTAGAGATTCCCCATATGATTTCAGGCACTGGTGATTCCCAATCCTATAACTTAGCTTTAAACTCTGTCCTTAGCTTCATTCAAATATCGACATGTCTACTTGAATTTAAGCTAGACTGTATTAATTGCTCTAGTCCCAGAACAAAGTATAGTGCCTGGCATGTAGTAGGTACTCAGCAAATATTTGTTGAGTGAATGAATAAATGAATTAGTGTACTATGCCTCACAGGAACTCAAGATCAATTTGTCCATAATTAAACCCATCAATAGAGCCCAAACATACTCATCTCATGGAGTTTCCTGTCTCAAATAAATGATACCACCATCCTCTCAGTTGCCTAAGCTAGAAACCTTGGGAGTTATTCTTTAATTTTCTCTCTCCTTCACCTCCACATCCCATCCATCAACAAGCCCTCTCAATTCTTACCTCCTAAAAATCTTTCAAATCCATCTACTTCTCTCCATCTCACAGGCAATACATTAATCCAGTCACTATCAACCATTAGTAGGACTACTCCAGCAGCCTCCACATTTTTCTCCCTGTCTTAGGTCTAAGCTCTCCTACCCATTCTTCATACTTTAGCCAGAGTGATGCTTCCAAACAAAATGCTTATCATGACGTTTCCTAAGCCCTTACAAATTTCCTTCTATCCTTGAAACAAAGCCGAAAGCCATTAATGTAGCTTACAAGGGACCACCCAGCTACCACCATGGCCTTATTTTTAACCCTTCCTCTTACCTCTCCCCTCAATTTATGTTCCAGCCCTACTGAAGTTATTCAAACCCATCACACTCTCTCCACCTCTCACTCCAAGTCTTTGCATAAACTGTTCTCTCCCTGGAACACTCTGCATTTTTAGGAATGAACATCTTTATCTTCCTGACCCCACTGACAGACTTACGTCTGATACATCTTTCCTTCTTCCCATCCAATTTTTGGTGATGAGAGTCTCCCTTTCCATTCCAAGTCAGTGTCTCCATACCCACTCTTGATTTTACTTCTTCTATTTACTTCAATATCTTGTTTAATCAGTTATTTCTTTTGTCCTATATCTTCAATTTCTCCCTCTCTAGTAGCTCTTTCTCTCCTACCTATATAGAAGCTTGGGTTCCTCCTAACCTAAAATATTCCATTGACCCTAGCTTCCCTCTCTTACAACGGTGTTAGTTCTTTCTGTCCTTTTGAGCTAAGCTTCTTTTTTTTTTTTCGCAGTACACGGGCCTCTCACTGTTGTGGCCTCTCCCGTTGCGGAGCACAGGCTCCGGACGCGCAGGCTCAGCGGCCATGGCTCACGGGCCCAGCCACTCCGCGGCATGTGGGATCTTCCCGGACTGGGGTACGAACCCGTGTCCCCTGCATCGGCAGGCAGACTCTCAACCACTGCGCCACCAGGGAAGCCCCTGAGCTAAGCTTCTTGAAAGATCATTATACACTCACTGTGTACATTTCTTCACCTTCAACTAACTCCTTAACCTACTGCTTCTTCACTGCTTCTCTGAAATGCTCATGCAAAAGCCATCAGTGACACCCATGTTGCCAAAATCAATAGACATTCCTCTACTGTGTTCCCCTGGACCTCTCTTCTCCAGTTAACCTGTTGAGTACTGATTCTTTGCAATTCTTATTATCTTGATTTTTATGCAGTATTTTCTCTCCATTAGCCCCCACATTCAATCATTTATCAACTCCTGCCAAATTGACATCCAGCATAATTTTGAGCCTTTCCTTTCCCCTCCATTCTTCCGTACTGCCACTGCCCTGATTTAAGCTTTTACCATTCCTCAGTTGGATATCACAAAAGCCTCCTAACAGATCTCTTTGCTTCTGGCTTGCCTCATTAAAAACTTATCCATTCTTCCACCACAGTCAGAAATGTTATTTATCATGACATCTGACTGCATCACTCTCTCTAAAACCTCAAACATTTCTCCATTGCTTATAAAATAAAGTTTAAGCTTCTCAGTATGGCATATAAAGCCCTCTGTGACCTAGCTTCTGACTATCATACAAGCTTACACCATCTCCCACTTAATACTTTATCCTTTAATAAAACTTAATGGCTTGTAGACACACACACACATAGAGCATATAATCCATGTTTTTCGTTTCATACCTTTGATAATGGTGTTTCCTTTGTCTACAATGTTTTTCCCACCTTTCTTTGCTTAAGGGCTGCTCTTCTGAGATTCCATAATACCCTGGAAATGTCTCAGGTATTATCATTTACCATTATATTGAAATTAACTATTTAATATCTATCACTCCACTAGACTATAAGCTCTTTAAGGACAGGGACCGTATCCTCGGCAGCTAGCGCTGTGCCTTAAGTGAGCTGAGATTCCAGTGACTCTTGTAGTTGGCAGGTACCTTTTGGGTCATTCAGTCCCACCTCCCCTCATAGGAGACTCCTGTACAATAGGGGTCAAGATAATTCAGTTAAATGTGATAGAGCATTTCAATCTCAGACAGCTCTTATTTCTATAATATGGTCCCTTCCGGTGAAAGTGAAAATTGATAACACTTTCTTAGGAAGCAATTAGTAGCATATATGAATGCTTATGTGTTTATATTTTTGTTATATGTTTGTTTATATTTTTATTCCTTAAATTTTTATATCTTTATTCCTAGTGTTGTCTCTTTCAGAAATCTCTTCTCAGAAAATTATCCAAAAATATGGAGAAAATTTATCACATAATAATGTTCATCGTGGATGAATGAATAAAGAAGATGTGGTGTAGATACACACACACACACACACTGGAATATTACTCGGCCATTAAAAAGAATGAAATTTTGCCATTTGCAACAACATGGATGGACCTGGAGGGTATTATGCTAAGTGAAGTAAGTCAGACAGAGAAAGACAATACTGTATGTTTTCAGTTATATGTAGAATAAAGAAATAAAATAAACAAATGAATATAACAAAACAGAAACAGACTCACAGATACAGAGAAAAAGCTAGTGGTTACCAGTAGGGAGAGGGGCAGGAGGAGAGGCAAGATTGGGGAAGGGGATTAAGAGGTACAAACTGCTAGATGTAAAATAAATAAGATACAAGAATGTAATGTACAGCACAGGGAATATAGCAAATATTTTATAATAATTTTAAAGGGAGTATAATCTATAAAAAATATCGAATGTCTATGTTGTACACCTAAACATAATATAATATAAATCAACTATACTTCAATAAAATAATTAATAATAACATTCATCATGGAAATACTCATAATAGAGAGAAATTATAAATAGGGGAATTGTTAAGTAAATTATAGCAGGGGTCCCCAACCCCCAAGCTGTGGACCGGTGCTGGTCCATGGCCTGTTAGGAACCAGGTCGCACAGCAGGAGCTGAGTGGCGGGTGAGCAAGCAAAGCTTCATCTACCACTCCCCATCGCTCCCGTTACTGCTTGAATTACCCCCTGAACCATACCCCCGCCACCCCCCGCCCGTGGAAAAACTGTCTTCCACGAAACTGGTCCCTGGTGCCGAAAAGGCTGGAGACTGCTGAATTATGGTATGTTCATAAAGTAGAATTTAAATTATGTCATTTTAAGTGAAAAGTCAAGATATAAAATTGCTTACTCAATATAATATTAGGTATACAAAAGGATGTTCAGAAAAAAACACTGAAAAGAAATGGTTGTTTACTATAGTTGATAGTCTCCTCATTTTACCTCCCAAATTTTCTACAGTAAGCATGGATTATTTTTATAATAAAAAAAACTGCAGGTTTTGTTTTGTTTTGGTTTTCGTTTTAGGTTTTGTTGTTATTATTGTTTTAAGGAACTATTACTCGTCTCTTAAGAAACAAGTCTCTGATCTCTAAATTCTCTGACTTCTGCTGACTCACCTCCCTCGTGCTACTGTGTTTCCACAATTTATCTCCTAAACACAGCCCAGCACACCCAAAACAGTAGAGTACTTATTTGTGTTCCCTTCCTTATTCCTTTTTCGCTCATGCCCTTGTTGCTCTTGCCTCACAGCAATTCAGAGTACACCAGCCTCATCCCTTCTTCCATAAACATGGCTGTGGTTTTATGCTCTCACTATGTCCCCAACAGAGCTGAGTAAATTACAGTTCCTGACTGGAAGGGTCTCATATCCTTGGTAAGAAAGCCATGCATGATAAATAGAGAAATAAGGGTATGCACAAGATTTTTTAAAAAGGAAGAGATTGGTGCTCTCTGAAGGTATCAGAAAGGCTTCTCTGTATAAATGGATGCAGGAAGCCTCTGGGATAAGATTTTCTCCCTTAGAATCACAGCTTTCCAGCTAAAACAGAGCTATTGAGAATTTAAGAGAATACTCTCCAGCCCAACATCTTATTTTACAGATGGGAATGCCCCGATGTACTCTGAATTCAAATTCAAGTGATGTGGTCAAGGTTTCATAATGAATTAGTAACAGACCCAGGACTGGAACTCAGGCTTTATGACTACCATGACCATGCTTTCCAGTGTTCTACAACTCAGCTTGCGAAAGGGAGGACAGCTGCTTTCTCAAGCTTTTCAGGATAAGAGCCCATAACCCAAAGCAAAACAAAAAAACAAAACAAACAAACACAGCAACAAAAACAAAGTAGGATCTGTGGAAACTAATGAAAACAGAAACACACTAGTTTCTGTTTTGGGGAAAGATTAGGGACTCTGAGAGCTACTTTGACCCTGAGGTTATTCCCAGAGGGCATATTAGAAAAACAAACAAGACTCAATTACTATTTTGACTCCAATTATCTGGGAAAAAATTTTGAAACCATTGCCTCTTTTCATCTCTTGAATGCTGTTGACTAAAGGAGTTGCTGATTAAAGCTGTTAGTCTGGAATGCTGAGCAGCTCTGGGCAAGGACCCTGCATTCCAGGAGGACCCTGCCCAACCAGGAACAACAGGGTGAAAAGCGGCACTGAGCACACATTCCCAACTCTTTGCTACCCTCTGGCAAACAGACTGTGTTTACTAAGATTGCTATAAAAGGTATTTATCTAATTAGACAGTGTTTCCCCCCCTTTTATTAGTAAGCAATTAGACCACACTTTATTACATTAAGGAGGTTTTGTAAATCCAACTGCAAGCATATAAATTCTGTAATTGTGTAATTGTATATTGGGCACAAAACCACGGATTTTCTTCTATTTTGGCTTGACCATTTTTTAAAGCAATTTAGGGTTTTCTAAGCTAATGCTTATGTGGTGAGTGTTTTTTAAAACCTAGGCTAATACATGTAATTTAGCCATTCTTTGGTCTTAAACCCAAACCAGAAAATGACACAAATTCCACACAAACTTATATCAACTACTTGTCGTCCTTCTTTTCCATCTTAAAGCTTGGGGATAATTGTTTTGCAATGTTCTAAAGTACAATGGTAGCATAGTATCGTTCTTTAGCAACAAAACCATAAAATTCTTATAGCCAAATCATTCCATGAATTCTCATTTAAACAACCTCTGTAGCTAATATGTATGTGATTGAATTTATCTTAATTAGATTATGTTTGTAAGCCAGGAGTGGGAAAGAAAAGTAAATATCACATCAATTTGAATATTTGCTTTGCTGGTTAAATATATTAGGTTGAATTATATAATATTGCTAATACTTAGCCATTCTTTATTTACAACAATGGTAATTTTCTGTTTCAACTTCTATTATATATGTTGTCCCCAGTTTCCACAAGGACATTGTAAATACCGAAAGTGAAAACCATCACTGGTTCATACCTTTAATAAACAACTCATCCACTTATGAAAGGTGTCAAAAGACTTTATAAGAAACATAGATAACATATACTACTACCATTTTACTACCAGAGGCCTGTGGGATCTTGGGAAAAATAGTAGGCTTTTGGGACCCTCTGTTTCCTTCTCTGGCAAATGAATGGATTATACTAGAACTCAAAAAGCTTTTTTTAATTTCCATAAAAGGCATATCACTAATCAAAATTAGGACAAGCTGTAGATAAGGCTATTATGTTAATCAAGTTGAGATCTATGTCATTATGGAAACAGATCATAGTACTGAATTTTTATATGCTCTAAGAAATCTTGTAGTGCATTGAATTAGACAATAATCAACTGATTCACTGATTGACTGAATGATAACAGTACTAATGAGAAAACTATCATTTATTAAGTACATCTTATGAGCCACATACTTAAGCACCTTTTATATATTATTTCATATTTATTCTTATATCACATACATGAGCAGTGGTGTGCAGGGAAATGCTTAACAGACAACTATCCCAGGGGACAAGAAGCCTTGATTTGTAGTGTTTGCTGATTTCCATGGTGTAAATATTTCCACCTGGTTGATTTCCAGCTACCAAGCTGACTCCATTAAACATGGGCTGGTTTTGTGACCACCTAGAGGGGTGGGATAGGGAGGGTGGGAGGGAGGGAGACGCAAGAGGGAAGAGATATGGGAACATATGTATATGTATAACTGATTCACTTTGTTATAAAGCAGAAACTAACACACTATTGTAAAGCAATTATACTCCAATAAAGATGTAAAAAAAAAATAAACATGGGCTGGTGCAGGAAGAGATGTGCAGTAGCACACTATTTATATAGTACTTACACTATACTGATACAGTAGACAACTTGAAAAGCACAGATAATGATAAAATGTAGTAAGATAATTAGGAAGTGATGAGTTTTGAGTATTTATTATTTTTGCCTTAATATAACTTTGAAGCACAAATTTATATAATTTAAGTTTTAACAATAACTGGGTTTAATAACCAGCGCACAAAATTCTTGAACATTTAGCAGTTTTTGTGAACCAAGGGCACCACTGTATGTGAGGTTGATTTTACTACCCAATTTCATTGAGAATAGGAAACAGTAATATATAAAGGATTAAGTGCTAAGGTTATCCACTAGTAAGTTCAAATCCTGATTTGCCAGACTATAAACCTTAATTTCTTAATTCTGAGGAAGCTTATACAATGGATTTTAAGAATGTAACTTTTATATAATCCAAGAAATGTGGTTTTGATAACAGATGAAGAGGCACTAAGCAAGGTAAAAGTGAAAGGAGAAAGCAAGATGAGAATTTAAAGGAAAGTCTTCTAGAAGAGGGTCTGTAAAGAGAAAAGATGCAGGTTACTGGCGACAAGTTTCTTTTTCATGACATTCTCTAAGGTTAGTCAGAAAGAAGTAGTAATTGAAAAAAGGGAAGTCAGGACAGTGAACAAGCCAATCTATTCTAAGACATCACTAAGGGGTACTGAGGTGTGAAGTCTCCGTGGGAGGGGCTCACCAGTCTGAAATGCTTCAAAGACTGCTGTCTCCTTTATTTGCCTGCACTGCAGTCCCTATAGACTATGACAGACACTGCCACACTTTTCCCCAATTATCTGAGCCTATTTTCTCCAGATAAGAAAAGGAAAACGCTACATTCCTGTTGATAACTTTTCGATCCCTAAGTAATTTCCAGTATAGTTTATAAAATAAACAAATTGTGTTGCATATAGCATTCCATCTATTCAGAAGTTTTAAGTATTTTGATTAGGCAGTGCTTTGATGGTAGCATTGGCTAAGTACTCTGTGCTAAGTGTGAATGGGTCAAACTTTCATGCCTTTTTTGATGGCTCAGGCTTATTCTAACACCAGACACTAAGATCAATGTCTGGCCCATAGTAAGTGCTATATAATCATTAGCTGTTATTATTACTATTTAGAATTGCTAGGTTTTTGGTGAATCCCAGGCTGTGGACAGGGTTTTCTCAGAATGTTGTCACCCAGCTTGTAGAATTCTCTCTATAAGCAATATATTAGCCACGGATTTGCTCTTTCCTAGGGCTGGTGTGGTCAATGTTTTACAGTTGGTCTTTGGTGCACTTGGATGTTTGGTGCTAGAAACATTTCATTTAATCACTTTTGGGGGCCTTTTGTAAAAGCAACTTTTTCTCCCAAAAAGAGGTTGAGCTCTGGTTGTCTTATGATGTGAGGTCATAAGGTGTTTGGGTTGATGTTGGCTGATATGCACTGATGTGAAAACTGTGCTCTTGATAGTGCAGCCAGTGTGTCTTTTTGCCAGGGCTGAGATCAGAGTAACTTCTTCATGAGAGCTAGGAACTGATTTCTTTGAGGATCAACTCCTGCTTTTCAGTGGGTTTCTAAAACTTATTAAAGGGCTATGTGAACAAATTCAAAGTCATACATCTTTTAGTGTTTACAGCAAATTGTAGGTTAAATTTATGGGCTTCATTAGAATCAATAAACGGAAATTGTTTTTTGTATAATGGACAGTGAGAACAGTGAGCAGTCTAAGAAAATTCTCCTTCTTAGACTTTCTGCCTCAAAGCACGACCCTTCAGATTTATCTTTACTATTGTGTCTTACTATTGTTCCCTGTGATAATACTGAATTCATGTTTATTACTAAATTTGTAACACCCTTATCAGAAATGTCAGCCATCTTCATAACTTTATTTCTTTGAACATACATAATTTTTTCACCATCATAGCAGCTATTTCAAATCACATTCTTTGAGAGCTAGTAAAGGGCTTCAGGTTCATTTAGTATAAACACCTTATTTTACAGTTGAAGAATCAAAGGTCCAGGGAGGTTAAATGCCTTGCCCCAAACCGAGCACATCAGTATCTCACTAGTTTTGAACTTACATTTTTAAAATAAATTAGAAGTGATGTGTGGAATATCATCCATTTGTAAGATGAATAAACTTTTCTTTAGCAATTTGAACTTCCTGGAAGGAATTTTTCAAGAGGCCATAATTTGATATCATCAAAATCAATACATGGTTTTGATAGATAATAAAACCTTGGGTGGCGACCATTGAAAACACAGGATGAGAGAGACTGGGGGGGAGGAGGTGCCTAAATTGTGCTGTCCAACTCAGTAGCCACTAGCCACATGTGGATATGTTAAATTTTAAATTCATTAAAACTACGTAAAATTAAAAATTTATTTCCTCATTCCTGCTAGTCACAGTTCAAGTGTTTAAGAGCCACATGCAGCTATGGTATTGGACAGCACAGAATAGAACTTTTCTATCATCCCAGAAAGTCCTGTTGGACAGCACTGGAAGGTTGGTTTGGACCTCCACCGAGCTTTTAATTTTGTTGGGGTCTTCCCAACTGGGAAGGTCCTTCCTTCTTGAGGTAGATGTCCAACCCAGCTCCAGATCAAACTCTCAGGAAGCAGACAAAGGCTTTCTGGAGTGACAATCTACTCAGCTCCTAAACTGCACCACCACTCTCTAACAAAAGAATGAGATTCCATATGCCACACTCCTGGCCCATCTCAGCCTTGCCCTGTGTTGGGAATGAGGGTGCAGGGAAGTGCATGAAGAAGAGAGGGGTGACGTTTAGCATCTTGGAGGGATATCCCAAACTTTCTGAACCTTGTTTAATTTTAAACTTCCCTATCCTCTTTTTACCACTAATACCCAATTCCTCCATCCTCAGTAGATGACAGAAATGTGGCTTTGATGAGATCCAGCTACTTTCTTCCCCTTCAGGCTAGAGGAGGTGCTTAAAGAGATTCGGGGGAAAGAGATAAGTGAAGGCAGGAGCTTCAATCAATCCCTCACTGAGTTTGCTGAGGCCCTCAGCATGCTCAGCGCAGTCAGCTCCACTGAGGATACAAAGATGGCAAAAATCACTTTATAAGGACTCCTTTTCCCAGCTTTTCATTTTCAGCTCCCCCAGCCTGAAGGCCTGAGACTGGGCTTCACTGTCAAGATAACTCCCTGCCCACCTTGGCAGTGCCTTGGTCCACAACAGACAGTAGATCCTTCCCCTACCCTATACCGGAAAGACCAGAGTAGTTAACAATAAGGGGTTAAGGACTAATAGGTCTGCCTACTCAGAAGAATTTACATTTCAGAATCCACCCCCACACTCTTCCTCCTCCCCTCCTGGCACTCCCTACTTACTGCCCAATAAAATGGGGAGTTAGAACTAATTGATTTCTAAATCCTTTCTAAGCAGGGAAGTCGTCAGAGCTGCTGTTTCTGGGGATTCTCAGCCTTGGCCCAAATAACACTGGCCCCTGGGGCAAGACATACTTCCTGGCAATGAACGTGCCTTCTAACCTCCATCCACATTTTCCCTCAAACTGCACTTTTATTTATTCTCTCTTCCTCCATGTTAAGGTAGATTCCTAAGTCAGCAGAGGAAAAAGCCCCCCAAATACTCTCATGTTTTGGGTTGTTAAAACTGGGATCGTTAAAGCACGTGACAGACAGAAGTCATAAAAGATAGAGAGGTTGTCTCCTTGGCCATCACCACGCCCAAAGTAAACCATAGTGTTGAACAACGCAATTCTGCAGAAACCCCCAGCACAAAGCTCCTTGGGGGGAGCAGAGGAGCAACAGTGCAAACTTAAGTGCTTCCCCTAGATAATAACAGTAGCTGCCATTTACTGAGCAACTATTATATGCCAGGCATGCCGACTAGCTCTTTATAAGTAATATCTTGTTTACCCCAATTCTAGTTTCATCTCCATTCCACAGATGCAAAAAAAGTTCAGAGAGTTCTGGTAATTTGCACTGATTCATACAGCTTATATTTTGGAGCCAGAATTAGAATAAGACTTCACCAATTGCTTCAGTCCATCTGTTTTACACTCTGCCATTAATTTTCAAATTATGTTCCAAGAAATCCTAAGTATCCTCTCAAGATGTTCAAGACTGTCGAGGGGCTTGGGGATTGGTGGGGGAAGAGAAGAGAGAGAGGCCACAAGGTCACCTCTATCCCTGTCCATGTCTTCTCTGTCCCACTCATAACCCCCCTTACTCCCCACCCCCCCTGCCCCCAGCCCGAATATAACCCAGACACTCTTAACTGTTTTACCTACTGGGATTCCACATACTATTTCTTGGCTTTATAAAAAAAAGTTCAAAAACCATTGTGCTAGGGTCTGCTTTTTCCTCTGACACCATCCCAGCAATAGCCTTTGTCCATTTATAACTAATTGACTTTACATGTAATTTATCCCACAATTGAATGATTAATTTTAAAAAATCATTGTACATCTTTAACTACATTGCCTTAATTACAGATTCAGAAATGCTATGGCAGAAATGGATTATTCATAGGCATGTGAGGTCAATTCATCAGAAAGTGAAAGAAGGTGTCTGGGCCACTGCTGCTTACTTTCTCACAAAAAAATGGATTAGGTTTTGACAAGATGATCATTTGATGATTTGATGATCATTTGATGGCCCTTGGCCAAACAAAATATATTCACTTTCACTTTCTTCCAAAAGGATCATTTTCTTAATCAGAGGTAATAGGAATGACTTTCAAAGAAGGGTTTGTTCACTCTTTTTTCTAATTTTTTAACCACCCAGAGGATTTATAGCCTCATATTTTTTCTATTAGGTATAACTGCTTGGAAGTCTGAAGAGATAAGTTTCAATTCATTTTTTACTTCCCATAGTGTTCTTTTTTTCTTTCGGTACGCAGGCCTCTCACTGTTGTGGCCTCTCCTGTTGCGGAGCACAGGCTCCGGACGCACAGGCTCAGTGACCATGGCTCACGGGCCCAGCCGCTCTGTGGCATGTGGGATCTTCCTGGACCGGGGCACGAACCCATGTCCCCTGCATCGGCAGGAGGACTCTCAACCACTGCGCCACCAGAGAAGCCCCACCCCGTAGTGTTCTTTTATATATATATATATATATATATATATATATATATATATATATATATATATATATATATAAAGTGGGAAGATGTTCCCCCAAAGATTTCTTGTTTTACTCATGGTATTCTTCGAGGTTCACCTTTGTTTGTTTGTTTGTATACGCATGCATACTCACACACAGGCCAAGAGGTTCCTGTGCGTAAGGGGGTCACAGGGATAGTATTCTCCAGGTATCACAGACTATAATACAGTGGAACAAAGAACAGTACAAGTCATTTGGTAGAAGAGGAAGCTGCCCTTGGACAACATATTAGTTCAGTCAGTCCACTCACCAAACAGCTATCGACAATATTAATCAAATGTCTCTTATGAGTAACCAGAGAAGGGAATAAGAGATGTTCAAATAGGGGTTGAATAATCGCTTGGCAAAGACATTACTGTGACTTATAGATCTGGATTCAAAGGAAAGATGAGGCATTTAGCTCACAGTGACGATTGGATGTCTCTGTTTGCCAGGAATGACTCTGGTTCTTGTATAGAGGAACACATCTTTATCTAGAGTAAAACGTTGCCATAGGGGTTGAGGGGGACTGTGAGATGCTTGGTCATAAAATGAAACTGAGAAAACACACTCCGGGGGAGACAAGGGTATAATTTTATTTTCCTGGAAAGTGGCATGTTTGTTCACAGTGAAGTGGGTGTATCTTTTTCTTGGTTATTTTCATTGATCTTCAGGGGAAAGAGGAAAGGAAAATGGTGACGCCCTGTGAAGGAAAGGAAGGTTCACTGGGGAAGGGCACCTCGAACGCCTGGAAGAATCATAACAGGGATCCCTCTAAGAGGCAGCCCAGCAGTACCTATGTTAGTGAGCAGAGAGCAGTACCTATGTTAGTAGCAGAGAGCAGTACCTATGTTAGTGAGCAGAGCACCCACGTTAGGAAGCAGCAAGCACAGCATCCAGAAGAGGGTGATACCAAAGAACTGAGAGACAATGAAGATGGGAAAAGATATTGTCTTCTGTGAATTGCACTTCTATATATGATATATTTTCTACTATGTGTCAAATCTGTTTGCAAGTGTGGAGCAACTGGCCAACTAAAGGCTACGCTTTTCCACATGCAGGGGTAGGAAGCACTCAACATCAAGAGAAGGATGACAGTCCCCCAAAATAACCAGGGAATGCCCTGTCACTTATCTCTTCACTAAAAGCCTTATTCCATAATTAAAATATCATTAGTTACCAATACCCATGAATGAATTCACACTAATGAGGTATCTAGGGAGCACAGCACACAGATTCTCTCCTTTCACCATGGACAGTCATAACGTCTCGTTTGAGCCTTAATACAACCTCATGAGGAAGACGACATTAAGGTTCCTAGGGGTACAGTAACTTGCCCAAGGCCACACAGGTGGTGGTGCTACAACTGAACCCATATATGTCTGGGTTCAAACCTAATCCTCTTCGAATGTTTTCTCATTACCTCTCTGATAGGAAGTTAGGAGGATGTAGGAAAGTTTATGGTGATAACCAAATTCATGGTGGAAACAAAACTATGTTACAGAATTTCCTTCCCTTTGCTATTACAAAGATTTTTTTTCTAAGTTCTAAGAAAGCATTCTCTCATTTAGCCTGGGGAAAGGAAAATAGGTCATGTTCTTTGATAATTTATTTAATTTATTTTAAAATTTATTTAAAAATAAGATCAATAAGCACAATTTATAATGAATATTTGACTATCAGATAATTTTTCTTTGCTTAACCCTGGACAAAGAATCAATTTTTTCCTAGAGAAAAGGTGAAAAAAGCCAAATTAATCAAGAACCAACAGCAACTTAATTTAGTGTGGCTTCCCTTAGAGTACAAAACAAATTGCCCACATTTAAATTCAAGTGCAGAGAACAGAACATTTTTTCATAAGAACAAATAATATTAAACACTTCAGTTCCTTATGAAGGCTGGACAAGTATATAATTTGAAGGAAAAATATGTAAAGAAGGGCAGAGCTGTCTAAGAGACTGTCTTTGACGAGCTCTCAGTGGGCCGTGCTCTAATCTCAGTTCTCAATTGTTTAGCTGCATGAACCTGGGCAAACTATAGAGAGTTAGAAACCACAGAAAATAGAGGTTTTCTAATCTGAGAGCATCATATTATAGATGGGGACATGAAGTTTCATCCATAGTAAATGACTTGCCAATGATCAAACAAATAATGGAGAACTAGGACTGTAATGTGCTTCATTCATTTAACTTCTAGGTGCCTCAGTTTCCGACTTGGTAAAATAAAGGAATAGGAAGCAACTTGATATCACAGAAGAGACGCTTCACTTGGAGATGACAGCCTGGGTTTGAGCTTCCATCTCTAATGCCCACCCATTGATCTCAGGCAAGTGCATAACTCTTGTTCAGTTTTCACAAATTCTAAATTTAAATTTAAAATTCCTGCCCAAGCTATATCACAGAGGTGTTGAAAGAAACTAAGATGATAATGTATAGGCAAGTACTTTGAAAACAGTGAAGCACTTCAGAGAAGCAAAGGAATTACAATAATGGTAATGATGATTAAGTCCTCTTGCTCTCAATTCTAGTTGGAAGGGAGAGCTTGCATTTGGAAAGAGTGAATTCTCTTGGTGGAATGGGGGCCAAATTATGGAGACTCATAAATGACAAGATGTGAGTTTAGATGGCTTTTTAAAAACAGAGTACAATTGGTAGAATTTTCAAATAAAATACAGGATGTCCAGTCGAATTTGAATTTCAGATAAACAACAGATAATTTCTTAGTATAAATATGTCCCAAATATTGCACAAGACATACTTAAGCTAACAAATTATCTGTTGTTTATGTGAAATTTAAATTTTATTGGGTATTTTTGTTTTTTTTCTTTTACTAAATCAGGCAACCCTAATAATTGACAGATTTCTGTGTAGGGTAGCAAGTGACGTCTGAAAGTAATGGTTCAAGACTATTGTGGATATATGGGGATCATGAAGTAGTGGAAGCAAGGAGACCACTCTGGTTTGGGTTCCCCTAAAAAGAGAGCCTAAAAGGAGATTTAACGGCAGTAATTTATATGGGAGGTGAGGCCAGGAAATTTGGTGAGGAATAGAGGAAAGTGAGAGCCACTCTAAGGGTGCATAAGTCATTGTTGTAGGCAGTGGGGTCTGGATTTCACTGGTTTCAATGAAAAGCCTATACAATTCCTCTTAGGAGGGAGGCTAGGGTATTCACTCACTAGCTCCCAGACCCCTATTGATTAAGGGTTTCCCCTGGAGGATGAGAGGGATCAGAATATATCACCCCAAAATATTCCACTTTGGCATAAGGATTATTTTCAGTAAAGGCAACTGAAAATCAGCAGACACAGAAAAAAGCTCTCTACCCTAAAAGAAGGGCATAAATTTCCCTTTGTGAAGGAGTTCCCCCCACTTCTCTCGTAACAAGAGGGGCAGAACTACTCTTAATCACTGGAGATGACTCAAGACTCTTATAATCTCAGAAACACCACCAAGAGGAATCTGTATAATAAACCTTACTAAATAACCCTTACCTTCCTTCCATTAGTTTCCCCCATATATTTATCTTCCCACAATTTACTACCCCTAGAAGTTCACACACACCCTTTTTTTTGTCTTACCACTTTTTCAAAAATATGTTGCCCTTTGCTAAAATGGTATATAAGCCTCCAGGACCGAGTGTCTCTTTGGGGTTTTTACTTCATTTTCTGAGACCCCCATACTATGTAAAAATATTAACATCAAATAAAATTTATATGTCTTTTCTCCTATCAATCTGTCTTTTTCAATTTAGTTTGCAGGCCCCAGACACTAAACTAAGAGGGTAGAGGAAAAAGTTTTTTCTACCCCTACTGAGGTCTTAACTCCCCTACACATCTGGGATGCATACCCCCTTGGGATGAGCAGTTTCCAAAAGCTTCAGAGAAAGTTGGATGTAGTAAGGCTTGGAGCAGTTTAGGGCACCTGTGGTGGGCTGTGTCGGCAGTAGTCTGATCCTACACTAACTGTCTAGAACAGCTGCACCTGAAATAAGAGGAGAATGGAGGGGATGTGATGTCAGACACCCAAAATATCTACAGAGACTACAAAGAGGCCACTAATGCAGAAATGATGAAGTCTTGGATGAGTTATACATTTGTTCCAAAAACACTTATTTAGTACCTATTATATGGTATAAACCAAGAAGAAAAAAGAGCATTGTTCACCACCCAATTCTACAAGGATTAAGTCATTAGCCACTGCAGTTGTTGACCAACAGGATGAAATTCAGGATGAAAAACAGGATGAGGCACTCTGTGCTTTAGAAAAACAGGCCCCTTAGTGAGTTAAATATATATATATCTCAAGAAGAATTTTAATGACCCCAGATTCTTGCATCTTCCAATGCACAGAAAACACTAAAATCATTAACTTGAGATACCTGTTCTTCGTGACTAGCAGTACTCTTTTACTGAGATGTATGCCTGACTGAACATATTCTGTGGCCAAATATCATTTATAAGCAGGTTTTGCCCCTACTTCTTTGGAGGAGTTCTCTCAGAGCAACTGAGAGGCTGTCTCCCAGACTATAGTCCTCAGTTAGGCCCCTGAATAAAACCTAAACTCACAACTCTTACGTTGTGCATTTTTATTTATATCAACAATGGTAAGCATGTTCTAAACATGGGGAATTCAAAGAATGATACAGTTCCTGCTTTCAAGGAACTTTCAATCTATTAGAAAAAGAAAGTAAAAAATAAATACAGTAATTAAAATGCAGTTTGCTAACTATTATCACAGAGGTAATATTTAGAATGTTATCAAAATAAAAGCAAGTGCCCAGAAAAAGAGAGCAAAAAACAAAAGCGATTCTAAAGACTAACCAGTCAAATTAGGTGAATTAATATCTCTCCCATCCCTCACATTCAGCATCCAAATGTGACTCTAAAATTTTGAATGAGGGTGACTGAGAAATGATAGAATTTATAGACCCAGGAAGTTGGGAAGATGAGCTTGTTTCACAATGAATGAAAACTAGTTATTTCTAGATTATATTAAGTTGGAAGTGGTTAGGACCTGCAAATGTGTCTAGGAGGTCTGTGAAGACAAAGGGCTGGTGTTTGGTCTGAAGACCAGGGCTGGAACTCATCTGAGAATTTGGGAGCCTTGGAGGAGAATGAGAGTCAGGAGCAGGGCACGTTCAGTAAGTAAAATATTGATGAAAGAATCAAGTTGGTGCCAAGAATGATGCTTCAGAGAGCATCTGTGACTAAAAATCAAGAGGAGAAAAAGATGACATAGTAGGAATAAACCTACCTAAGGAGGCAAAAGACCTGTACTCCAAAAACTATAAGATGCTGATGAAAGAAACTGAAGATGACACAAATAGATGGAGAGATATACTGTGTTCTTGGGTTGGAAAAATCAATTTTGTTAAAATGATTATACTACTCAAATCAATCTACAGATTCAATGCAATCCCTTTCATATTACCAATGGCATTTTCCACAGAACTAGAGCAAAAAAATTTTTAATTTGTATGGAAACACAAAAGACCCAGAATAGCCAAAACAAGCTTGAGAAAGAAAAATGGAGCTGGAGGAATCATGCTCCCTGACTCTGGACTATACTACAAAGCTACAGTAATCAAGACAGTACGGTACTGGCACAAAAACAGATACATAGATCAATGGAACAGGATAGAAAGCCCAGAGATAAAGCCACGCACATATGGTCACCTTATCTTTGATAAAGGATGCAAGAATATACAATGGAGAAAAGACAATCTCTTCAAATAAGTGGTGCTAGGAAAACTGCACAACTACATGTAAAAGAATGAAATTAGAACGTTCTCTAACATCATATACAAAAATAAACTCAAAGTGGATTAAAGACCTATATGTAAGACCAGACACTACAAAACTCCTAGAGTAAAACATAGGCAGAACACTCTTTGACATAAATTGCTGCAATATCTTTTTGGATCCATCTCCTAGAATAATGGAAACAAAAGTAAAAATAAACAAATGGGACCTAATCAAACTTATAAGCTTTTTCCCAGCAAAGGAACCCATAAACAAAATGAAATGGGAGAAAATATTTGTAAATGATGAAACTGACAAGGGATTAATCTCCAAAACATACAAACAGCTCACACAGCTCAATATCAAAAAAACAAACAACCCAATTAAAAAATGGGCAGAAGATTCAAAAAGCCATTTCTCCAAAAAAAACATACAGATGGCCAACAGTAACATAAAAAGATGCTCAACGTCACTAATTATTAGAGAAATGCAAAGCAAAACTACAATGAGGTACCACCTCACACTGGTCAGAATGGCAATCAGTAAAAAGTCTACAAATAAGAAATGTTGGAGAGGGTGTGGAGAAAAGGGAACCCTCCTACACTGTTGGTGGGAATGTAAATTGGTACAACCATTATGGAGAACAGTATGGAGGTTCCTTAAAAAACTCAAAATAAAGTTAACGTATGATCCAGCAATCCCACTCCTGGGCGTATATCCAAGAGAGACGAAAACTCTAATTCGAAAAGATACATGTACCCCAGTGTTCACTGCAGCACTATTTACAATAGTGAAGCCATGGAAGCAACCTAAACGTCCATCGACAGATGAATGGATAAACATGTGGCGCGTATACATATATATATACATATATATATACATATATATACACATATATATACATATATATATACACACATATATATGTGTATATATATGTATATATATGTGTGTGTGTATATATATATATATAGAGAGAGAGAGAGAGAGAGAGAGAGAGGGAGAGAGAGAGAATGTTACTCAGCCAAAAAATAAAGGAATGAAATAATGCCATTTGCAGCAACATGGATGGACCTAGAGATTATCATTCTTCAATGAAGAATTTGTTGCCCCAGACGGTGAGAGTGCAATACGCTTTCAATTGCCCCCTCAGGGATTGCCTTAGTTGCTGAAAGCCTCTAGGTCCCAGCTCACGGCCTTCTGAGGAGGGATGCATTTCAATGACTAATGGAGATAGGGGTATAAGGCCTGGCTATCTAAGCCCAAGTAGAACCTCTCGATGAGGTCACCCATGGCTGTCACTGCCTACCTCACAGCTTCACGTTGCCTGCCTAGTTCTGCTTTTTTGCACTCCCTTCCATAAGACACTGCTTAAGAAATCTCCTGCAAAGTAAACTCCATCTCAGAATCTGCTTCCAAGGGAAACCACTCTGTGGCATCATGTGATCTATCTTTATCAGTAAAGTGTCTGCAAGTAATATACAAGTCCATCTCAACTGGCTTAAACGATAAGGAAATAATGCTTTCTCACATTACCTGAAGTCCTGAGGTGGGGTTGTTCCAGGGTTAGTTAATCCAGTGGCTCACAAAAACCATACAGTCCCCTAGGTTTCTTTCTTTCTGTTCTGCCATCCTCAGCATGGTAGCTTGGTACCTCAGCCTTGCATTCTTCACACTTACAAAATGGATCACATACAGGTGTGAAAATGTCCTGCAAAAGGAAAAGAACTGCTACTTCCTGGGTGAATCTTTTTTAAGAGCAAGATACCCTTTCCTAGAGGCCCTCTGGCTGACCTCTCTTCAGTCACTGGCCAGAACTTCGGCTCACACCTCCCTCCAAACCAATCACTGGCAGGGGAATGAGATGGCCTCAATTTGTAGAAAACACTCAAAATTTGCTCATGAATCTTTTGCAGGATGGACCTACCCCTGAAAAAAAACAGGGTAACAATATTGCCACACCCTAGAATGAGTTTATTCAGCTTTTTTCTTCCAAGTAACTAATTTTACATAATTTAAAATCTAGGTTAGGTAGCTGGAGGGAACTGTTATTTTTATATAAATCACCTGGATGGGCCTTCTGTGAATCTTCTTGCAAGGACAATGAAATGACTTTTTTTTTGCCAGGAGGTGAAATATGTGGTGTTGTTTTCTAGCCATCAGTGAGCCTTCTATGCATTAGATATACATGTACTTTCACCAGAGCTTGAGTTCAGCGGAAAGCAGCAGCACCTGACACCCTGCACCAATTTTACTGAATTCAGAAGGAAAAGTTAAGAAGTACATTTTCAAATAAGCCAGTCACAAAAGGACAAACAGTGTATGATTCTAGTATATGAGGTACCTAGAATAGTCAAGCTCATAGAGACAGAAAGGAGAATGGTAGTTGCCAGGGGCTGGGGGAGGGTGATGGGCAGTTACTGTTTAAGGGGTACAGAGTTTCTGTTTTGCAAGATAGAAAGAGTTCTTTGGATGGATGGTGTTGATGGCTGCAAAACAGTGTGAATGTACTTAATGTCACTGAAGTATACACTTAAAAATGGTAAATATGGTAAATTTTATCTTATGTATGTTTTACCATAATTTCTTTTCACTTTCCATTCTATTTTTTTTAACATCCCTATTGGAGTATAATTGCTTTACAATGGTGTGTTAGTTTATGCTTTATAACAAAGTGAATCAGTTATACATATACATGTGTCCCCATATCTCTTTCCTCTTGTGTCTCCCTCCCTCCAACCCTCCCTATCCCACCCCTCTAGATGGTAACAGAGCAATGAGCTGATCTCCCTGTGCTACGCGGCTGCTTCCCACTAGCTATCTATTTTATGTTTGGTAGTGTATATATGTCCATGCCACTCACTTTGTCCCAGCTTACCCTTACCCCTCCCCATATCCTCAAGTCCATTCTCTAGTAGGTATGTGTCTTTATGCCCGTCTTACCCCTAGGTTCACCATGACTTTTTTTTTTTTTTTTTAGATTCCATATATATGGGTTAACATACAGTATTTGTTTTTCTCTTTCTGACTTACTTCACTCTGTATGACAGACTCTAGGTCAATACACCTCACTTCAAATAACTCATTTTCATTTCTTTTTATGGCTGAGTAATATTCCATTGTATGTATGTGCCACATCTTCTTTATCCATTCATCTGTTGATGGACACTTAGGTTGCTTCCATGTCCTGGCTATTGTATATAGAGCTGCAATGAACATTTTGGTACATGACTCTTTTTGAATTATGGTTTTCTCAGGGTATATGCCTAATAGTGGGATTGCTGGGTCATATGGCAGCTCTATTTTTAGTTTTTAAGGAACCTCCATACTGTTCTCCATAGTGGCTGTATCAATTTACATTCCCACCAACAGTGCAAGAGGGTTCCCTTTTCTCCACATGCTCTCCAGCATTTACTGTTTGTAGATTTATTGATGATGGCGATTCTGAACAGTGTGAGATGATATCTCATTGTAGTTTTGATTTTCATTTCTCCAATGATAAATGATGTTGAGCATTCTTTCATGTGTTTGTTGGCAACCTGTATATCTTCTTTGGAGAAATGTCTACTTAGGGCTTCTGCCCATTTTTGGATTGGGTTGTTTGGTTTTTTGATATTGAGCTGCATGAGCTGCTTACAAACTTTGGAGATTAATCCTTTGTCAGTTGCTTCATTTGCAAATATTTTCCCCCAAACTGAGGGTTGCTTTTCATCTTGTTTATGGTTTCCTTTGCTGTGCAAAAAGTTTTAAGTTTCATTAGGTCCCATTTGTTTATTTTTGTTTTTATTTCCATTTCTCTAGGAGGTGGGTCAAAAAGGAACTTGCTGTGATTTATGTCATAGAGTGTTCTGCCCATGTCTTCCTCTAAGAATTTGATAGTGTCTGGCCTTACATCTAGGTCTTTAATCCATTTTGAGTTTATTTTTGTGTATTGTGTTCTAAATTCATTCTTTTACATGTAGCTGTCCAGTTTTCCCAGCACCACTTATTGAAGAGGCTGTCTTTTCTCCACTGTATATTCTTGCCTCCTTTATCAAAGATAAGGTGACTATATGTGTGTGGGTTTATCTCTGGGCTTTCTATCCTGTTCCATTGATCTGTATTTCTGTTTTCGTGCCAGTACCATACTGTCTTGGTTACTGTATGTTTGTAATATAGTCTGAAGTCAGGGAGCCTGATTCCTCCAGCTCCGTTTTTCTTCTTCAAGATTGCTTTGGCTATTCGGGGTCTTTTGTGTTTCCATACAAATTGCAAAATTTTTTATTCTAGTTCTGTGAAAAATGCCATTGGTAGTTTGATAGGGATTGCATTGAATCTGTAGATCACTTTGGGTAGTAGAGTCATTTTCACAATGTGGGTTCTTCCAATCCAAGAACATGGTATATCTCTCCATCTATTTGTATCATCTTTAATTTCTTTCATCAGTGTCTTATAATTTTCTGCATACAGGTCTTTGGGCTCCTTAGGTGGGTTTATTCCTTTTGTTGCAGTGGTAAATGGGAGCGTTTCCTAAATTTCTCTTTCAGATTTTTCATCATTAGAGTACAAGAATGCAAGAGATTTCTGTGCATTAATTTTGTATCCTGCTACTTTACCAAATTCATTGATTAGCTCTAGTAGTTTTCTGGTAGCATCTTTAGGATTCTCTATGTATAGTATCATTTCATCTGCAAACAGTGACAGCTTTACTCTTCCTTTCCAGTTTGGATTCCTTTTAGTTCTTTTTCTTCTCTGATTGCTGTGTCTAAAACTTCCAAAACTATAATAATAATAGCGGTGAGAGTGTGCAACCTTGTCTTGTTCCTGATCTTAGTGGAAACGGTTTCAGTTTTTCACCATTGACGATGATGTTGGCTGTGGGTTTGTCATATATGGCCTTTATTATGTGGAGGAAAGTTCCCTCTATGTCTACTTTCTGGAGAGTTTTTATCGTAAATGGGTGTTGAATTTTTTTGAAACCTTTCTCTGCATCTATTGAGATGATCATATGGTTTTTCTCTTTAAATTTCTTAATATGGTGTATCACATTGATTGATTTGCGTATATTGAAGAATCCTTGCATTCCTGGGATAAACCCCACTTGATCATGGTGTGTGATGCTTTTAATGTTCTGCTGGATTCTGTTTGCTAGTATTTTGTTGAGGATTTTTGCATCTATGTTCATCAGTGATATTGGCCTGTAGTTTTCTTTCTTTGTGACATCTGGGTCTGGTTTTGGTATCAGGGGGATGGTGGCCTCATAGAATAAGTTTGGGAGTGTCCCTCCCTCTGCTATATTTTGGAAGAGTTTGAGAAGGATAGGTGTTAGCTCTTCTCTAAATGTTTGATAGAATTCACCTGTGAAGCCATCTGGTCCTAGGCTTTTGTTTGTTGGAAGATTTTTAATCACAGTTTCAATTTCAGTGCCTGTGATTGGTCTATTCATATTTTCTATTTCTTCCTGGTTCAGTCTCAGAAGGTTGTGTATTTCTAAAGATTTGTCCATTTCTTCCAGGTTGTCCATTTTATTGGCATAGAGTTGCTTGTAGTAATCTCTCATGATCCTTTGTATTTCTGCAGTGTCATTTGTTACTTCTCCTTTTTCATTTCTAATTCTATTGATTTGAGTCTTCTCCCTTTTTTCTTGATGAGTCTGGCTAATGGTTTACCAATTTAGTTTATCTTTTCAAAGAACCAGCTTTTAGTTTTATTGGTCTGTGCTATCATTTCCTTCATTTCTTTTTCATTTATTTCTGATGTGATCTTTATGATTTCTTTCCTTCTGCTAACTTCGGGTTTTTTTTGTTCTTCTTTCTCTAATTGCTTTAGGTGCAAGATTAGGTTGTTTATTTGAGATGTTTCCTGTTTCTTAAGGTAGGATTGTATTGCTATAAACTTCCCTCTTAGAACTGCTTCCGCTGAATCCCATAGGTTTTGGATGATTGTGTTTTCATTGTCATTTGTTTCTGGGTATTTTTTGATTTCCTCTTTGATTTCTTCAGTGATTTCTTGGTTATTAAGTAGTGTATTGTTTAGCCTCCATAAGTTTGTATTTTAAACAGATTTTTTCCTGTAATTGATATCTAGTCTCACAGCATTGTGGTCGGAAAAGATACTTGATATGATTTCAATTTTCTTAAACTTACCAAGGCTTGATTTGTGACCCAAGATATGATCTATCCTGGAGAATGTTCCATGAGCACTTGAAAAGAATGTGTATTCTGTTCTTTTTGGATGGAATGTCCTATAAATATCAATTAAGTCCATCTTGTTTAATGTATCATTTAAAGCTTGTGTTTCCTTATTTATTTTCATTTTGGATCATCTGTCCGTTGGTGAAAGTGGGGTGTTAAATTCCCCTACTATGATTGTGTTACTGTCGATTTCCCCTTTAATGGCTGTATTTGCCTTATGTATTGAGGTGCCCCTCTGTTGGGTGCATAAATATTTACAACTGTTATATCTTCTTCTTGGATTGATCCCTTGATCATTATGTAGTGTCCTTCTTTGTATCTTGTAATAGTCTTTGTTTTAAAGTCTATTTTGTCTGATATGAGAATTGCTACTCCAGCTTTCTTCTGCTTTCCATTTGCATGGAATATTGGTGCGAATGTTGGTGCATTTAATGTTGTCCCAGAGGTCTCTGAGACTGTCCTCAATTCTTTTCATTATTTTTTTCTTTATTATGCTCTGCAGTAGTTTTTCCCATATTTTATCTTCCAGGTCACTTATTCATTCTTCTGCCTCAGTTATTCTGCTATTGATACCTTCTAGAGAATT
The DNA here is from genome assembly GCF_011762595.2 of Tursiops truncatus. Taxonomy (NCBI): domain Eukaryota; kingdom Metazoa; phylum Chordata; class Mammalia; order Artiodactyla; family Delphinidae; genus Tursiops; species Tursiops truncatus. The sequence goes on along the minus strand of NC_047055.1, from coordinate 111,536,653 downwards.
TTTAATTTGATTTATTGTGTTGTTCATCATTGCCTGTTTTCTCTTTAGTTCTTCTAGGTCCTTGTTAAACGTTTCTTGTATTTTCTCCATTCTATTTCCAAGATTTTGGATCACCTTTACTCTCATTATTCTGAATTCTTTTTCAGGTAGACTGCCTATTTATTTCCTCTTCATTTGTTAGGTCTGGTGGCTTTTTGCCTTGCTCCTTCATCTGCTGTGTGTTTCTCTGTCTTCTCATTTTGTTTAACTTACTGTGTTTGGGTTCTCCTTTTTGCAGGCTGCAGGTTTGTAGTTCCTGTTGTTTTTGGTGTCTGTCCCCAGTGGCTAAGGTTGGTTCAGTGGGTTTTGTAGGCTTCCTGGTGGAGGGTACTAGTACCTGTGTTCTGGTGGATGTGGCTGGATCTTGCCTTTCTGGTGGGCAAGTCCACGTCTGCTGGTGAGTTTTGGGGTGTCTGTGGCCTTATTATGATTTTAGGCAGCCTCTCTGCTAATGGACAGGGCTGTGTTCCCGTCTTGCTAGTTTTTTGGCATAGGGTGTCCAGCACTGTAGCTTGCTGGTCGTTGAGTGCAGCTGGGTCTTGGTGTTGAGATGGAGATCTCTGGGAGAATTTCACTGTTTGATATCACGTGGAGCTGGAAGGTCTCTTGTGGACCAGTGTCCTGAACTTGTCTCACCCACCTCAGAGGCACAGCCCTGACACCTGGCTGGAGCACCAAGAGCCTGTCCTCCACACGGCTCAGAATAAAAGGGAGAAATAAAGAAAGAAAAAAGAAGATAAAATAAAGTAAAATAAAATAAAAAGTTATTAAAATAAAGAATAATTATGAAAAAAATTTTTTTCAAGTAATAAAAAAAAGAAAGAAGAGAGCAACCAAACCAAAAAACAAAACCACCAATGATAACAAGTGCTAAAATCTGTACAAAAAAAAAAAACAACCAGAAAACGGACAGACAGAACCCTAGGACAAATGGTAAAAGCAAAGCTATACAGACAAAATCTCCCACAGAAGCATATACATATACACTCACAAAAAAAGAAAAAGGGAAAAAAATATGTATATCGTTGCTCCCAAAGCCCACCTACTCAATTTGGGATGATTCGTTGTCTATTCAGGTATTCCACAGATGCACGGTACATCAAATTGATTGTGGAGATTTAATCCGCTGCTCCTGAGGCTGCTGGGAGAGGTTTCCCTTTCTCTTCTTTGTTTGCACAGCTCCCGGGGTTCAGCTTTGCATTTGGACCCACCTCTGCGTGTAGGTTGCCTGAGGGCGTCTGTTCTTTGCTCAGACAGGACGGGGTTAAAGGAGCAGCTGCTTCAGGGACTCTGGCTCACTCAGGCCGGGGTGAGGAGAGGGGACGGATACAGAGTGCGGGGCAAGCCTGTGGAGGCAGAGGCCGGCGTGACGTCGCACCAGCTTGAGGCGCGCCGTGTGTTTTCCTGGGGAAGCTGTCCCTGGAACCCGGGACCCTGGTAGTGGCGGGCTGCACAGTCTCCCCAGAAGGGGGGTGTGGATAGGACCTGTGCTCACACACAGGCTTCTTGGTGGCGGCAGCAGTAGCCTTAGCGTCTCATGCCCGTCTCCGGGGTCCGCGCTGTTAGCCGCGGCTCGCGCCCGTCTCTGGAGCTCCTTTAAGCGGCGCTCTTAATCTCCTCTCCTCACGCACCAGGAAACAAAGAGGCAAGAAAAAGTCTCTTGCCTCTTCGGCAGCTCCAGACTTTTTGCCGGACTCCCTCCCGGCTAGCTGTGGCGCACTAACCCCCTACAGGCTGTGTTCACGCCGCCAACCCCAGTCCTCTCCCTGCGCTCTGACTGAAGCCCGAGCCTCAGCTCGCAGCCCCGCCCGCCCCGGCGGGTGAGCAGACAAGCTTCTCGGGCTGGTGAGTGCTGGTCGGCACCGATCCTCCGTGCGGGAATCTCTCCGCTTTGCCCTCCGCACCCCTGTGGCTGCACTCTCCCCCGCGGCTCCGAAGCTTCCCCCTCCGCCACCCGCAGTCTCCGCCCGCGAAGGGGCTTCTAATGTGTGGAGACCTTTCCTCCTCCACAGCTCCCTCCCACTGGTGCAGGTCCCGTCCCTATTCCTTTGACTCTGTTTTTTCTTTTTTCTTTTGCCCTACCCAGGTACGTGGGGAGTTTCTTACCTTTTGGGAGGTCTGAGGTCTTCTACCAGCGTTCAGTAGGTGTTCTGTAGGAGTTGTTCCATACGTAAATGTATTTCTGATGTATTTGTAGGGAGGAAGGTGATCTCCACGTCTTACTCTTCCGCCATCTTGAAGCTCCGCCTACCATGATTTTTTTAAAAAGGTGAACCATATTTTCAGTGAACACCTGCGGGAAGAAAACCCAACAGCTGAGATTCAGGAAAAGAGTTTCCTTTTTTTTTAACTTGAAAAGCCTTAATCAATCACTGGAACTGCTTTAGCTTATAAACATCTACTGCAAGCATATTTTATTGTGTTATATCGGTTAAATGGCTTTGTTTATTTAAATGGTTGTAGCTGTTAGCTCATCATGTAGGAAAATTAATTCTAAAGAGAGCTTTGATTTTAAATGGTTAATTATTCCTAAAGTTCCATTATTTTAATAATAGATTTCAACCATCCTATTCAGAAGACAAGTGGCTACTTATTTAAATCATATTTATGTCCACATTCATATTATTTTCTGAATTAGGTGAAAATAATAAACTATGTTGGGGTCAAAAAATGATCAAAATTGGATGAACATATTAATGCATTTTAATAGCTTGACTTGGAGTTTCATAAATCTCATCCCTAACCAAAGTATGTCACTTGAAATAAATTCCAACTTATCTCCTGCTCAGAAAAGAATACTCCACTGAAATATTTTTAGCTACTTAAAGCCAAAAAGGGATGTCCATCTATTGATGTAAAACAAATCTTTGCACTAGACAGAGGCTGCACTATATAATTCCTAAGAGCTTTTTCAACTCCATGATTCTGTGATATGCTGAATTTTTGAAAAGGACTCTCAGAGAGAGAGGGAGTGATGAATTTCTAGTGCATATCCCCTCCCAGAAACAACAATTAGAAAAACATCCAGATAGGAAAATACCTTCACAAGAGCTAAGGATTCCAGGTGAGTGTTTACAGCACCTGGGTGAAACTAGAAATAAGAAAAGACGCACTGAAGAAGAAAGGACAGATATATTCACATTACCCCATCACCTCTCCCCCAAGCCCAGGCAGTCCAGCATGGAGAGAGACACCCTCCCCATGAGAGAAGGAAAGTCAAGTGAGTGCCCAATTTCACCGTAGATGCCAGCACCAGCCTATCTCAGCAACAGGCCAATTCCCACAATGTTAGGTGGCTCCCTGTGAACTCCCAGGAACTTAGGTCCTTGACCCACCCAAGTGCCTGCTGGCTGCAGCAAACCCAGGCAGCTCCTTTGATACCAGACTCCCAGAGGTCTCCCACAAACCCAGGCTCCCAGTCCACCCTAGCACCAGCCATCTCTTATGGCACCAGGTTCCCAGAGAGCTCCCATGAACCAAGGCTCTGGGCACATCCCAGTGCCAGCTGGCTCCCAAGGCCCAGGTGGCTCCTGTGGCCCCAGACTCCCAATCAACCCCCATAAACACAGGCTCCAGGTGGACACCCACACACTAGGTCTCCCAGCTAGTCTCAGCATCAAGCCGACTACCACAGATCCAGGCTTTTATCCAACCCCAGCACCAGGCTGGACTCTGCACCAGTCCAGACTGTCTCCTGTGGACCCAGGTTCCCAGCTCACCCCTGTGGTCCCAGCCTCCAGGCCAGCTACTGTGAAACCAGGCTCCGAGACTGATTCAGTATCAGACTCACCGCCAGAGACCAAGATTCTTGGCCTGCCCCAGTGGTCCTCAGTGCCTGGTTGGCCCCTGTAGACCCAGGATCCAGGTTCACCCACATCGACCCAAGTCCCAGGCTCATCCATCAGAGACTCAAGTGTCAGGCCCACACTAGTGAATCCAACTCCAGGCCCCTCACCCACTGACCCAGGTACCAGGATGGCCTCTATGTATCCAAGCACTAGGTCTTCCCACCCAAGGCACCAGATCTGCCCACCCAAGGACTCCAGCAGCAAGCTTGCCCATGGACACTACCAGAGAACCCATATAGAATCTCTGGACTGGGCTAACGGGTGAAGGGCTTGCCTGCCGAAGCCAGTCTATAAAGATTGCAAGAAGTGACTACTTCAAATGTGTGGACACCAACACAAGGCCTCAGTGATCATGAATAATCAAGGAAACATGACCCCACCAAAGGAAACTAATAAACTCCAATGACTAACCCTAAAAAACTGGAGATCTATGAACTATCTGACAAAGAATTCAGAAAAATCCTCTTAAAGAAATTCAGTGAACTACAAAAATACACAGATAAACAACTAAATGAAATTAGGAAAACAATGCATGAACAAAATGAGAAGTTTAACAAAGAAATAGAAATCTTAAAACAAATCAAACAGAAACCCTAGAGTTGAAGAATACAATGACCCCTATCTTATACCACTCACAAAAATTAAGTTGAAATGGATTAAAGCATTAAATGTAAGACCTGAAACTGTAAAAGCACTAGAAGAAAACAGGGAAAAAGCTCCTTGACATTGATTGGCAATGATTTTTTTCTATATGACACCAAAAGTACAGGCAACAATAGCGAAAATCAATAAGTGGGACTACATCAAAATAAAAAGCTACTTCACAGTGAAAGAAACAATCAACGAAATGATAAGGCAACCTATGGAATGGGAGAAAATATTTGCAAACTATCTATCTAATATGTGGCTAATATCCAAAATATACAAGGAACTCAATAGCAAAAAACAAATAATCTGATTAAAAAATGAGAAGAGGACTTGAATAGACATTTTTCCAAAGAAGACATACAGATGGCTCACAGGTACACAAAAAGGTGTTCAACCTCACTCATCATCAGGGAAATGCAAATCGAAACCACAATGAAATATCACCTTATACCTGTTAGATGGCTATTATCAAAAAGTCAAGAGATAACAAGCACTGGCGAGAAAGAAGAGAAAAGGTAACCCTTGTGCACGCTTGGTAGGAACGTACATTGGTGCAGCCACTATGGAAAACAGTATGGAGGCTCCTCAAAAAACTGAAAAAAAGAACTACCAAATAATCCAGCAATCCCAATTCTGGGAATATATCTAAAGGAATTGAAAACACTATGTTGAAAAGATATCTGTACCCACATGTTCATAGCAGTGTTATCTACAATAGCCAAGACATGGAAACAAATTAAGTGCCCACTGACGAATGAATGGATAAAGAAGTTGTACTCTGTGTGTGTGTGTGTGTATACACACTACAATGGAATATTATTCAGCCAAAAAAAAGGAAATCCTGCCACTTGCAATAATGTGGATATACCTTGAGGGCATTATGCTAAGTGAAATAAGATAAAGACAAATACTCTATGATCTTACTTATACATGGAACCTAATAATTAAAAAAAATTCTTTTTTCTAACTCACAGAAAAAGAGATCAGGTTTGGAGTTACCAGACGCAGAAGGTGGAGGGATGGGGAATTGGATGAAGGTGGTGAAAATGTACAATCTTCCAGTTGTGAAATAAATAAGTACTAGGGATGTAATGTACAATATGATGACTATAGTTAACACTGCCACATGGTGTATTTGAAAGTTGTTAAGAGAGTAAATCCCAAGAGTTCTCATCACAAGGAACAAACATTTTTTTCTTCTTTTGTATCTATATGAAATGGTTGACGTTAAGTAAATTTATTGTGGTAATCATTTCACAATATATGTAAGTCAAACCATTATGCTGTACACCTTAAATTTACATTGCGCTGCATGTCAATTATATCTCAATAAAACTGGAAAAAAATAGAGCTACCATATGATCCAGCAATCCCACTTTTGGATATATATTCAATGGAAATGAAATTACTATCCTGAAGAAATATCTGCACCTCTATGTTCATTGCAGCATTATTAACAATAGATAAGACATGGAAACAACCTAAGTTTCCATTGATGGATAAACGGATAAAGAAAATGTGGTTATACTGCTATATTTAAAATGGGTAACCAACAAGGACCTACTGTATAGCACAGGGACCTCTGCTCAATATTATGTAACAACCTAAATGGGAAAAGAATTTGAAAAAGAATAGATACATGTATATGTATAACTGAATCACTTTGCTCTACACCTGAAACTATCACAACATTGTTAATCAACTATACTCCAATATAAAATAAAAGGGTTTAAAAAAAAAGAAAATGTGGTTATATGTATATACAGTGGAATATTATTCAGCCATAAAAAAGAAGGAAATCCTGCCTTTTGTGACAACGTGTATGGATCTTGAGGACGTTATGCTAAATGAAATAAATCAGATAGAAAAAGACAAATACTGTATGTTCTCACTTATATGTGGAATCTAAAAAAGTGAAACTCTTAAAAACAGAGAGTAGAATGGTGGTTGCTAGGGGCTGGTCAAATGATATAAACTTTCAGCTAAGAGTCGAAGAAGTTCTGGGGACCTAATGTGCAGTATGGTAACTACAGTCAACAATACTTTATTATCTACTTGAATGTTATTAATAGAGTAGATCTTAAATGTTATCACTACAAAAGTGGTAATTATGTGAGATGATGGACGTGTTAACTAAGCTTATTGTGCTAATCACTTCACAATATATATGTGTAGCAAATAATGATACTGTACACCTTAAACTTACATAAGTTATGTATGAATAATATCTGAACAAAGCTAGAGAAAAAAAAAAAGAAAAGGAAAGAGAAAGGAAAACCAGTGGTAGGCTGGTAAATTTTTAACCAGCCATTAGAAAAAAAAGATGCCTGACTCATGGTGTTTTTCTAATTCCCATGGTGTAAATGGTCCCACTATGGTCAATTGTATGCTACTAACATGATGTTACTGAACACAGAGTGGGGGAAAGATGTGCAAAATTGAATCTCAAAGCACTGGCTCCAGCACATTGCCAATAAACTCATGCATAGAGTTAACCATCTCTTGTTATACACCAAGATTTTTTCTAAGCCACGTTGGCAGATAGCAGGGTAGGAATGTAGGTGGAACATTTCTATATAATAAAGTGTGCTGTAGTTCAGTTGATTCTATAACAGTGAATGTTGTATAGAATTCCTATTAACACTGATAAGGAAATCTGTTATGGTATGCTAAAGAAAAATGAAAGGCTGAATAAAGGCAGGCCTCAATGATGGAAAATTTTTGCCATCTGACCCCAAGGGTGGAATTTACTGGTCCAGTGTTAGGTTTGTAGCTTAACTGATCATAATCTGCCACCCCCGTTGTGGATCTAAATCTCCATTTTTTCTTAACATTTTTTTAGTTACAAACAATAATGTAATGTAAGGTAGTCAATTTTCTACTATTATTTGTAGACAGATTTCACTGAGTGTTTGAGAAAAAACGTTCTAGAATAGAATGTTTAAAAAAGAAAGAAAATTATTCTCATCAGCACTGAATAAATAGATATATATTTAAAGGATAAACATCACTATTGTTCATCCTAATAAATCAGTATTTTTCACATATTGTACAAACTAAGAGGCCACTATTGTGGGGTCAAATATCCCTACAAAGTGATCTGTACTACTTATTTCCGTTATCCCAATTAAACTCATAAAATCTAACAGTATGGCAGATACTGCTCAGTTCATATTTTGGAAGTACAAGAATAAAATAAATAAATGATTGGAGACTGTCTTAGGCAATTTCTGTAATGATAAACAGAAACACATTCAGACTACCAGAAACACTGGTACTCAGTGTTCCCATTAATGGTTCTTATTTCAAGCATGTGGGATTATCTACCTGAGAGTTTCCTCTGGCCACAGGAGCATGCCCAGCCCATGCAAGGAGCATGCCAGAAGTGCCAAGGAATTATCAGTCCTGGGAGTAGCCATCTACCAATGATGACTGAGTGTGGTGAATAAATATCTTTGCTTCATTTCCCCTTGAGTGAACAACCAAATTGTCCTTCATGCTGTCTTCTGGGAGCCCCCAGCATGAATAAGTCCCACTTGTCTACAGCAGTAATATGCTCGTGAAAATGCCTGTATTGGCTTTCTTCCCTTCTCTGTCTCAGTTCCGCATCCCACAACCAGTGCTTCGTGGGACCACTTCCCAAATAAATCACCTTCACTGAAATTCTTGTCCTAAGGTCTGCTTCCAGGGGAAACTTAAACTAAGATAATCAGTAAGGAAGAAATGACCTTATAGGAATCCAAGAACTGGCACTGAAATGAGACTCAGTCTCATGGAAAATGGGTTTGGCATTGGGAACTCATGAGTATTCACTATAAGGTTCCATCATCACATAAAACATGTTGGTTTTCTTTGTGAGCCTCTTCTCCTCTCCCCTCCAAACTAATTTCTCACCCTCCCTTCTGTAGATCTTTCCTCAACTTCAGAGTTCCTACTTATTCATAAATTTGAATTACTCATAATGTTGACTCACTCATGGCCTATCATGACCCTCCCACTTCTCTCTACTTCATGAATTTTCAGTTTCAGCCTTCACCATTAATCATAGGAATCTAATTTCATTTTTCAGTTCAAATGGTGGAGAGTGAAAATCTAATATACTCAATCTTTGAGCAGAGCTAATTACAATAGATTAGTTATGCACAGTTAGGCATCATCCAATCCAGGACACTTATATGAGAGTGAAAGAGGCACTGTTAATAATTAAGCCAAGACAACAGGTACTGTTCTGGGCAAATTGGGATGTATGGTCACCTTGTCATATGACACTAATCAATTAATACTGGTTGCCCAGTGATTGTTAAATTAGCCATGACTGTTATGTGTGGGCAAGGAGTGGGGGGGTGGTAGCTGGCACATCACTGTCCCTTAAAGAGACCAATGATTTTCTAAGGAAATAAAAACATGGTCATTGTTAATTTATAGAATATTCATACTATAGGACTATAAGGACCATTATGGATCACCAGTGATCCTCATACCAAATTTGTGTAACTCCAAAACAATCCACTCTTTGATGCATTATCAGAACACATTCTAAGGCTGAAGATAACTTAGTCATGAATTCACCTTTGGCCCATGGGAGACAATAAGAAAACCCAGGGAACTTCACCACTGTGTCTTACTTGCAGCCCCAAGGTCCTTAGGCAGTCTGTCTTCTTTTTTCCACCTTTCAGTCTTCCTAAGCTTGTTTGTTATGTTATGTCCAGGGATTTTTAGGTATAAAAGAGAGGACCTGAGAGGAATGGGACTATTCCATCTTGAGTGCAACCAGAAATCTATGATGAGTTTTTTTTGTTTTTGTTTTTGTTTTTGCGGTATGTGGGCCTCTCACCGCTGTGGCCTCTCCCGTTGCGGAGCACAGGCTCTGGACGCGCAAGGCTCAGCGGCCATGGCTCACGGGCCCAGCCGCTCCACGGCATGTGGGATCTTCCTGGACCGGGGCACGAACCCGTGTCCCCTGCATCGGCAGGCGGACTCTCAACCACTGCGCCACCAGGGAAGCCCTATGATGAGTTTTTGACAAGGGTTCTCATACATGAAAAGTTGGGAGCCATTACTGTAGTATATTGCCAGATATTTTCCTGTGTATAGATTTTTGTGTATTTTTCTTTAAAAATGGTTTGATTAGACTACATATATGACTTTTATAAGTCCTTTTCCTCTTAATAATATAGCAAGTACTTTTCAATTCTATCATAATCTCCTCATAAGCATAATCTTAATGGTTGATTGAACTACACTTCTAGTGTTAGCTACATAGGTTGTTTCTAGTTTTTCACCATTACAAATAATGTTATAACAAATGTATATGAGCATAAAGCTTTTCTTTAGTTCAGGTTATTTTCTTGGTTTATATGCCTATAAATGAAATTATTATGTCAAGACATAAACATTAAAGTCAATTGGCATAATATATCCTAATTTTTATTGTATTATGACAAGGGAGGGCACCTTTTTCACCTAAAACCCAGCCTTATCTAAAGACCAATTGCAATGGTCCTGCTGAACTGAGGAAAAAAAGTATTTTATATCAACTACATTGGAAAAGCTGATGTGAAATGTAGAAAATTGCTCTAATCCAAGGGAATCATTACGTAGTTCAAAAAAACCCAGAGTGTGGCTACTTTAAAATCCTCAGGAAATATGCCCGAGACGTTCTTTGAAGTAATCCAGAGCCTGCAACATGTAAAATGATAGCTGGCTGTGTTATTCATGGTGGACGATACTGGGGAAACAGAGGCAATGTCTTGTGAAATCTGTGTTTGCTAGGACAAAAGGGGTTGCCTGGTACCTTTTCAGAGTCTCCCTCTGTGTGTGTGTGTCTCTGTCTCGCTCTCACTCTCTCTAAGGTGGCATGACTTTCTAGAAAATCTTTGGCTTTAAAACCACACAAACCTAAGTTCAAATCCCATCAATTCCATTTCCTCTCAGGGAATTTGCTCATCTGTAAGTCTGTGATAATGATACCCATTTTATAAAGTCACCTTAATGATTTACTTAACTGAAACAGGTATGTAAATATTACAGCATAGTATCCAGCATGTTTTACAAAGGATTATTTCAGAGAAAACCTCCTACACTGAATGCCAGTGAAAGCAGGTGTAAAACCAGCTAAAACCCAAGGATTGGCTGGATCATTCGACCTAATTATTGTGCTAGTATCTTCCATTTGCCTCTCCAAATCCCTTTTACCCCTTCTCCACCCAGCTCTGTGCCCCAAGGGAACAGAAACTGAAGTAATGCCCTGGAGAACAGCTAAAGACCTCTTGGGTTAGGGGTCATTCTGCCTTATCTCATTGGTGTCTTCTCTCTTCTCATGCAGTAGAACCCATAACTCTATGGAAGACATCAACACTGAGGAAAAATTCTAGATTGAGATTCAAGGGACAGCTCCCCAAAGCCCCACAGGACTGGGCTACCATAGGAGCTGCTGCAGAATCAGGAAATCACAGCTATATCCTATAGCCCATGTCACAATCCACAGGGATGCCTTACATGCTGCCTCTCTTCCCACTTAACTCATTTCCCAATTCAGGTTTCACACAAGCGTATTTAATTGGTGGAGTGCAAATCATATTCAGAATCCTAGCTGCAAGAGAGTTTTACAGTCTTTGAAGTACAAACAGGCACACTAGAAAAAGGCTGGAATAGAAGAGTGAGCCACTCCTTAGCGTCTGCTACAGTATGCCATCAAGCTCAAGCAGTATCCAGCATGGCCTTTCTTTGGCATCCGAGAAGTCTGGGAGAAGCACAACTACAGATTGAAGCTTATAATTAACGAAAGAGTCCATAAACTAAAGGACAGGGGTAGATTGCAAACCTCAGAAGAAGTCACATGAAAATCATCTTCTTAAAGATATCAAGTGTAAGGATCTTCATGAATGCAATCTTTCTAAACAGTGTAGTCTCTGCCTCCATTTCTGATGCTAGAAAGCATCCTAAAGCAAAATACCTTAGCACACCCACTAACAGGGAGATAGTTTCAGGACCTGGATCTGGACTATGCATTCATGCAGGTCTGTGCAGCATAGGAGACAGACTGTTAACTACTTTGCATGAAGATGTCTCCCCCAGTTGTGCTACATGTGACCAGCATAGCTCTGATTCTGCTGCTAATACTTTGGAAAAGAAAATAAGCACAAATTTTTTTTTTCAGTTTAAGACTTTTTTTGTTCTTGGCTTACAAAAATAAGCAAGGAATTATTGGAGTTACCCCCAGGAAAACATTGGCAATTAGTAAAGTAAGATAACTAAATTAAAGAACACTTGTAATTCCAGTGAATGTCACCTAGGACCACAATATGATTATAAAATGAAATTAAACAATCACATGTATTGATATGTACTCTATTGGGGGAATAGCTTTTTTAGGGGGGAACAGTCATTCAGCCTAGAATGACATTTCCCAAAGTGGGTTTCCTGGAATTCCAGTAGTGTTTTTTGGTGTGGTCAGTTTTTTTAACGGTCACAAAATTCTCCCTTTGCAGTATGCCTGCCCCTTTGCAATGTGACTTTGCCCATCCTCCTACACAGAGATTCGGTATATTTATCTACCCCTTTAAATCTGAGCTGGACTTGGGACTTGCTTTGACCAATGGAATGTGGCAGAAGTGATTTTTTTATGAATTCCAAAGCCTCAGCTTTAAGAGGCCATGCAACTTGCACCTTCCCCATCTTGAACACTGCCCTGAGGCTTCCGAAGGAAACCAGTTTAGCCTACTAGAGGACGAGAACCCACATGGACGGTAACAGGCCAGCACCAACTGCCAGGCATATGACTGAAGCCATCTCAGACCTTCCTGTCCAGCCAACCTTACAACAGAATGCCACTTCAGAAGTGAGTCCAGCAGAACAGCCCAATCAACCCAGAGAATCGTGACAAATAATAGGTCAATATTTTAAGCCAAAAATAAAAAAAAGACTTCCATTGTTTGCCCTCTTACTGTTACTTTTAGGATAAGATCCAGGTTCGTTAATTTGGTTACTAAGGTCCATCATAACATGGTTCCTTATAATACAGACCCTGAAAATCACCACTAAGAGCCTAGATTCTATGTATGATTCTATGTAACAGGAAATGCTCGCCCATTTTCCCTAAGGAAGAACTGGAAAACATGGGAAGCTGTTTGGGCTGCTGTCATCATTTGTATAATTACAAAACTCAACAACACAGCTGCCAATGTGCAGAGTCTGACAAAGGGAGCCTATCACACACAGAGTGTTTTCTGGAGAATTCACAGAGAGCCGTGCTGAGGGGGTGTAGGGCAGTTTGCAGAGTTATATGCCACAACCTATTGCCAACAGCTGCCTCTGCTGGAATCTATGCCTGCTATCCCTCTCTCTTTCTCCCTCTCTCTCTGTCTCTCTCTCTCTCTCTCTCTCTCTCTCACACACACACACACACACACACACACACACACACACACACACACACCCCATGATTGGTAAAAGGTATGCAGGGGGGCTCATTTTAGATTTATGACCATGAGCCACACATAGATCTTCAGTGCTGCTGGCAGTCTTATTATACTTACCAAAGGTCAAATCATTCTCCCATTATCTAAGATGCTATGTCATGCTATTGTCTCCTGCCTTAAAACTGCAATAACTTGTCCCCACTCCTCACTTTTAGCTGATGACTTTGTTTCCTGTTTCACTAAAAACTCAATCAGAAAGAGTTCTAACTTCCACATCCTTCACCACCGCATCTTCCAATCTTATTGTGTAAGCAGGCAGGGTAGGGGGTCCTGAGAGAAAAAGAACCAGGCATGGCTTTCTTGACAGGAGAGAAGCCGTTTTTGGCTTAAGCCATTTTGGGATCCGGATGCTTGTCCTTAAACAGGTTTCAGTAATTAATGATCTTAAGGAGACAAAAGAATGCAGAAACAAATGACAAACAAATGGTTGTAAGGCAAGAGCAGTAACAATAGGAAAGATAATAAATCAGTTGTAAAGACCCCCAGTTCTGTTTCAATGGTAATGACTAGCCTGAAGCACTCAACCACCAGATCAACTGGAACCTAAGGGATGATGTTGTTGACCTTTTCTGACCCTCCTGACTTCAATCAACTAAAGCTTGGACTCTGTGAGCCACACAAGCCCCTTCATGAATATGCATGTACCCTTAGCTTAAAACTTCCCCAGTTTTGCTGTTTGGGAGACACTGGCTTTGGGAAAGATCTCCAGTGTTCTCCTTACTTGCTGCAAGTAATAAATCCTCCCTCCTCCCACTCTTTAGCTTCGTTGTCTCTTTTGGCTCAACACCCACCAAGAGGCAAACCTAGTTTTTTGGGTAAAAATTGCATTTGCACCCAGATACTCTGCCTTCTCTCCAGTTATAACAGATAAACTGTCTAGCTCCTATCTTGATGTATTGTCACCCATATCCTTCTCACCACTTCAAGAACAATAGCTCTGTAACTGTCCCTCTTTTCTCCTGCAGCATCTATTCTTCTGTCATTTTCATCAGCACACAAACATGCTGTAGTAAGTCCAGTCATAAAAATCTCCATTGTTTCACAATCAGGCACCACCTCACACCAGACAGAATGGCCATTATTAAAAAGTCTACAAGTAACAAATGCTGGAGAGGGTGTGGAGAAAAGGGAACCCTCTTACACCGTTGGTGGGAATGTAAATTGGTGCAGCCACTATGGAAAACAGTCTGGAGGTTCCTCAAAAAACTAAAAGTAGAGTTGCCATAAGATCCTACAATCCCACTCCTGGGCATAGACCCAGACAAAACTCTAATTCGAAAAGATACATGCACCCCTATGTTCATAGCAGCACTATTTACAATAGCCAAGACATGGAAACAACCTAAATGCCCATCAAAAGATGAATAGATAAAGAAGACCTGGTGTATATATATATAGTCCAATACAGTGGACTATTATTCAGCCATTAAAAATAATGCCATTTGCTGCAACATGAATGGACCTAGAGAGTATCATACTAGGTTAATTAAGTCAGAAAGAGAAAGACAAATAGCACATGATATCACTTATATGTGGAATCTAAAATATGACACAAATGAACATATCTACAAAGCAAAAACAGACTCACAGACATAGAGAACAGACTTGTGGTTGCCATGGGGTAAGGGGGGTGGGGGAGGGAAGAATGGGGAGTTTGGGATTAGCAGATGCAAACTATTATATATAGAATAGATAAACAACAAGGTCCTACTGTATAGCACAGGGAACTATATTTAATATCCTGTTATAAACCATAATGGAAAAGAATATGAAAAAGAATATATATATATATATATATGTATAACTGAGTCACTTTGCTATACAGTAGAAACTAAACACAACATTGTAAATCAACTATAATAAAATTTTTAAAAATCTCCATTGTTCCAACATTCCCTCACCATTTCATTACTCCATTTTACAGCCAAAATCTTTGAAAATGTTGCCCATACAGCCTTCACTTCTTTCTTCCAACTGTTCCTTGAATCCAGTACAACATGGTTTTTGTTATCAACACTTCAATGAAGTCAGCCTCTTTAAGTCCCTTCCACATTGCCAAATCCAATGTCAATCCTCAATTATCATGTTCCTTGAGTTCTTAGCATCATTTGTCAAAGTTGATTGTTCTCTCCTTCATGAAACACTTTCTTCACTTGGCTTCCAGAACTGATTTTGCTTCCCTGATGACTGCCTCTTCTGAGTCTCTTTATTATTTTCTTGTTCCATATTTCTACATATCATAATGCCCAAGACTTAATCCTCATACACCTTGTCTCGATCTATGCGATCTCTCTAAATGATTTCATTGTTTTAAATACAAACTATAAACTGATACTTCCCAAATGTCTCCAGCTCCAACTGTCCTCTGAATTCCAGTCTCGTATCTATTGCCTGCTCTTGGATTTCTACTAGAGATCTCAAAATTAACATGTTAAAAAATGAACCCTAGATTTCCCCTCCCCCAAATCTGCCCCTTCTCCATTGTTTCCCATCTCAGCAAGTGTTTCCCATCTCTGTAAATGACACGGCTATAGGCTGAATATTTGTGTCTCCCCCAACACTCATATATCGAAATTCTAACCCCTAATATGATGGTATTAGGAGATGGCGCCTTTGGGAGGTGATTAGGTCATGAGAGTGGAACCTTCGTAAATGGGATTAGTATACTTATGAAAGAGACCCGGGAGAGGTCCCTCACCCCTTCTGTCATGTGAGGACACAGCAAGAAGACAGCTGTTTATGAACCAGGAAGGGGGCCCTCACCAGATACTGAATCTGCCAGCACTTTGATCTTGGACTTCCCAGCCTCCAGAACTGTGAGAAATAAATTTTCGTTGTTTATAAACCACCAGTCTGTGGTATTCTGTTACAGCAGCCCAAACAAACTGAGACAGGCACCATTATTCATGCATTTGCTCAAGTCACAAAAGTTGCAATCACCTTTAACTCTCTTTCTCTTATACACTACATCTAATCCACTAGCAAATCCTGTAGCTTCTACCACCATTCATCTTACCACTTCCACCAGTATACTCCAGGTCCTGGTCACCATGATCTCTCATCTAGATTACTGCAGTAGCCTTCCACCTTGTACTCTTATCTCTCTACATTTCATTCTCCTATAGTCTCCAGGATGACCCTTATAAAAATATATGTCAGTGTATGTCTTCCCCATGTTCAAAACCTTCCAGTGGTTTTCCAACACACTTAGAATAAAATCTAAAGTCTTTATTGTAGCCTACAAAGCCTTTCACTTTATGGCCTCTGAATATTTCTCTGTCCTCATATCCTGACACTAGCTCTCTTTTTCACTAAGCTCAAACCAGACACTGGCCTCCTGTTCTTCCATCACAACAAACATGTTCCCAACTCAGGGCCTTGACATTCTCTCCTCTCAGAGACTGTCTTTCTCAATATATTCACATGACTAACTCTCTCACTTCATTCAGGTCTCTACTCAAATGTCACTCTATCTTAAATGGCATCACCCATAATTCTATTCTCATGCACTGATTAATTTCTTTTTCATAACACTTACCACTAACTAACATTAAACTACACAAGTTTTTGTTCACTGCTATATCTCCAGTGTCTAGGACAATGATTTAACCTAAGAGGTCCTCACTAAATACTGTTGTATTAATTAATCAATAACTTCCTGAAAAACCTTGTGAAAGAAGGTTGTCTGTTCTTGTCTTAATAGGGTCTGGTCAGTCTGTGAAGGAAGGATAGATGGGAACATCTATTTTCTTTCAGTAGTAGATTCATCTCAAGTCCTAATGGGAAGGTCTAGGCATCAGCACGGCTTCATGTACAAGGATCTTTGTAAATTAATTAAAATATATACACAACAAAATCTAGAATACTTGGGCAGTCCTACTTTAAGGAGCAGTTTTTATGATTCCCACTTGATACAGATCACTATCTGAATGTGCTCTGTGCATATATCATTTCAAACTTAGGTCAGATGATGTATTTCAAACAGTTTCTGATTTGAATTTTAAAACAGTACTTCTAAATTTAAATGAAGGAATGTCTGACCTAGTATCTGATAATAAAGACTAATAAGCCAGAAACCTTTTAAAGAAAGATTTGTCATGTTGATTTAACTGATAGGAGTCTTTGAAGATGTTTTCATTCTGCTGGGTGGAGCCACTAGGCCTTCCTCTTCAATGTTCTGTTTGCTTTGCATCCCAGGGATTTTTTTCCCATAAGAATAATTAAAGGTTTTTCAACTAAACTCCAATACTGGTGCTCTTTCCTCAATGCATGGGGTGGGGTGGGGTGGGGCAGTTAGACTAACAGACAGGAATTTTTCAATCTTATAATTCCGTCCATAAATTTTTCTCATACTGGCTGCCGGGAGCACTAGCAGATGACAAAATTATTGATGTGGCAGCAAATGCAGACTAGTGCAGTAATTTAGAAACTTTTTATTTACATGTGTGGTTGTGGTCATATACTGCAAACATATGCCACGTTTACTTTGAGTAAAACTCCTACTTCACAAGATTGAGTTATATATGTCAGAATCTCGTGGTGTTTCTCAAAGGGCACTATGATTCCCAGATGCTTCACTTTCTGAACCAGATTGACAATCTCCTCTTATAGAGAAACAAACTAAAATTTACTGAGAGAATAATTTATCTTATTTTAAACTTTTTAGAAATTTTAAATTGCTTATGACAACCACATTTCATAGATGTGGAAAACTGAGGGTTTAGGAGTATCAATTACCTGCTTCAAGTCACATAGGAGTGAAGCATAGAGAATCCAGTGTGTAAATGCACATAGATAGGAATCCATACCAAATTATCAATTATTGGTGTGAGACTGGCTTGTAGACACCAGTGCAATGCCAAAGTTGTGTACTCAGCACCCTTTTCCTAAACTTAATATTTCAGAAATACCAAAAAAAATGAGAAAAGAACATAATGAATACCTGTATATCAATTACCTAGATTAAGAAATATTGTAAAATAATGTCCTTTCTCACATTTCCCCCACCCCAAAATTTGGGTTTATTATTCCCATGAATGTCTTCTGATTGGGATTGCACTGAATTCTCAGATTGATTTTGGGACAATTAACATATTTATGATTATGGAGTCTTCTCCATAAACATGGTATTTCTCACCATTTCCTTGGGTTTTTCTTAAAGTTTTATAATAACAGTTTATAATTTTTCTCCATAGAGGTCATGTATATCCTTTGTTAGATCTGTTACTGGTTTTCTTTTTAAACTGCTGCTGAAAATGGTACCTTTTAAAAAAATCACATTTCTATCTAACTTTGTTACTAATGGATAGAAATAAAATCAATTTTCACATATTGAGCTTATCTTTAGTGAATTTGCTAAACTTTCTTATCAACTCTAATAATTTTTCTACAGGTTTTCTTGGATCTTCTGTATAGACAACTGCATATTCAATATATAGTGGTAGTTTTATTCTTTTCTTATTCTAATAATTTTTTTTCTCTTTTTAAAAAATTCTTGTCTTACCATGCTGGATAGAATCTCCAGTGAAATGTTGAAATGAAGTAAAGATAATGGTATCCTTGTCTTGATCCTTATTTTAAAAATAAGCCTCCTAACATTAAACCATGAAGTATGGTGTTCACTATGGAAGTTTTTGATAGATACTCTTAATCAGGTTAAGAAATTCTTTTGGGGAATTTCCTGGTGGTTCAGTGGTTAGGATTGCAGGGGGCATGGGTTTGATCCCTGGTTCGAGAACAAAGATCCTGCAAGCCGCGCAGCCAAAAAAATAAATAATTCTTTTGTATTGCTAGTTTGTAAGAGATTTCTAAGTCATAAATAAATACTAAATTCTATCAAATGATTCTTCTGCTTCTATTGAAATAATAATATAGTTTTCTCCTTTATTTGTTTATTGTGTTGAATTACATTAATAGATTTTCCTAATGGTATAACAATATTGTGAAACAAGATCTTAAAATGAAACAATTTCAGTCTCAGTTTTGGCTGAGGCCCCAACAATAAACAACACATTCCAATGTGAGGTGTGAGACCACCATGCTGGTCTTGTAAAGGAGGTAGTTGTAAACTGGTTTTGTGACCCTTAGCTGACTGCCAATCCCCACATGTAAAAGAAGGTGGAGAGGCCAAGAAAGGGCTTGGAAATTAGGAGAGGAATCGGAAAAAGGTGTAGACATTCTGTGCCTCTAAAGTTCTCCCAGTGGAAGGGTGTGGGAGCTGGGCTCACATTCACCTTAAGCCTAGGGAAAGGAGCTTCAATGGAACTACTTGAAGGTTTGATATATGTCAACCAGATCTGAGAAGACACAGTACACTTGTTGTCGACTTCACTTGAGAAATATGAAGGATAGGAAGGTCTCAGAAAAGCCCATAGGAGTACCCCATAAGAAAATACATTGGTTTCAAACACCAGCTAGGCTCTAATAATATTGATCCTGGTTCATGGAAGAATTAATCAAGAAAGAACTTATTCTTCTTTCTCTTCTCACCTATCTCCTTCTATGGTACAGTTCTAGAAGGATCACAAACCCACATAAGCAATATAGCAGAGAAAGGTTAGAAGCACTCTGTGGAGAAAGTAAGAAGGTACTGGCCACATCTCCTTTCTCATTTCAACTACCCAGCCCACAGTAGGCCTGGGTGAGAGATGGAAGAAAATACAACTTTAAAGAAATACTAAAGCTTTCATTATAACCAATACTTTAATTAAACTGAGACTCTTCTGTGATAAAACATGACCAAAATACACAAGAGTCATGGAACTGTCTTACTTTTGATCCAAGAGAAAAGATCTAATCCCACAGAGTAGACTTACATTGGCAGTAGGGAAATCAAAGTTATTTTCTGATTATAATCCCATGAGTCCTACTTATTCAATTTACTAGTTACACTTTTATGCCTGAGTTAAACCCAACCTAGTTGTGTCACATATTTTAAGACATTAAAATGCAAACATCCTAAGTAAGATATTCCTGATAATATTTTATAATTAGTGAAATAGTATTGATAATATTTTATTTAGGATGTTTGCATTTGTATTAATTAGTGAGATTGGCCAGCAATTTCCCTTTCTTAAAATGCCCAGGTCTATTGTTTGTATGAAGATTATATTAGCCTAAATAAAATAATTGAGTGTTCCCTCATTTTCTATTGCCTGGGGAGTCTACAGAAGATTGGAATTCTATGTTTCTTGAATGTTTGGTAGAATTCATCCATAAAATCAGTTAGACCTAGTGTTTTGTTCTTGTGTGGGAGGGACTCTTTACCTACTGACTCAGATTCTTTAATGACTATGTTTATTCAAGTTTTCTGTTTTCTGTTTAGTCAGTTTTAATGTTATATTTTCTGGGGAATTATCTGTTTTATCTAAGTTTTCAAATATATGAGCATAAAGTTGATCATAAAATCTCTTACCATTTTCAATCTCTGATGTGTATGATCTCTGATGTTTTGTCCCATTTTTGTTTCTAACATTGTTTAATCTACCCAATCTCTTCTTTATTTTTTAACATTTTGTTCAAATAAAGTTATAAGAAATAATATACAAAGATTCCATATACTCTTCTCCCAGTTTCCCCCAATAGTAACGCCTTGCATAACTATAGTACCATATCACAACCAGGATCTTGATATTCATAGAATCTTTCTGTTTTATTAAGATTTTATTAGTTTTACATGCACTCATTTGTGAGCATATCTATATATAGAGATATATATGTATATATTTACCTCTATGCAATATCACATGTGTAGAATCATGGGTTCATCACCACAGTCAAGATACATAATAGTTTGATCACCACAAGGATATCCTTTTATAACTGTACCTACTTCCCTCCCATTCTCTGCCCCAGTCTCTAACAGCTGGCAACCACTAATCTGTTCTTTATTCCTTTGTCATTTCAAGAATGTTACATAAATGGAATGATGCAGTATGCATGTAACCTTTTGAGACTGGCTTCTTTTCACTCAGCAGAACTGTCTGGAGATCCATCCGGGACGCATCAGTAGTTCATTCCATTTTATTGTTGAGTAGTATTCCATGGTATGGGTGTACCATAGTTGGTTTAACCATTCACCCGCTGAAGGACATCAAAGTTGTTTTCAGTTTGGGGCTATTACAAATAAGGCTATTGTGAACATTTGTGTACAGGTTTTTGTGTAAAAACAAATTTCCATTTCTCTGGGATAAATGCCCAAGAGTACAATTGCTGGGTTGTATGCTATATATATGTTTAGTTTTTTTATAGAACTGCTGAACTGTTTTCCAGATTGGCTGAACAATTTCATATTTCCACCAGCAATTTATGACTGATCCAGTTTCTACTCATATCTGCCACCATTTGGTGTTGTCGCTATTATTTTATTTTAGCCATTCTAATATGATGTAGTAATATCTCATTGTGGTTTTAATTTAAATTTCTCTAATGGCTAATGAAGTTGGACATCTTTCATACATTTATATGCTATCTATATATCTTCTTTGGTGAAATGTCTGTTCATATCATTTGCTCGTTTTCTAATTGGATGGTTTTTTTACTATTGTGTTTTTGATAGTTCTTCATACATTCTGGATACAAGTCCTTTTCCAAATGTGTGGTTTTCAAAATTTTTCTCCCACTCCTTAGCATATCTTTTCATCCTGTTCACATGGCTTTTCACAGAGAAAATTTTTTATTTTGATTAAGTTCAATTTATCAATTTTTCCTTTTATGGGTCATATTTTTGGTGTCAAGTCTAAGAAGACTTTGCCTAGCCTTAGATGCCAAAGATTTTTTCCTATGTTTATTTCTAAAAGATATCTAGTTTTACATTTTACATTTAAGAAGTCTGTGATCCATTTGGAGTTAATTTCTGTGTAAAGTATGAAGTTTGGGTCAAGGTTCTTTCACCTCCCCATGGATGTCTAAATGTTCCAGCACTGTTTGTTGAAAAGGCTATTCTTCCTCCTTTGAATTGCTTTTGAACCTTTGTCAAAAATCCGTAGGGCATATATGTAGTGCTCTATTTCTGGGATATGTATTCTGTTCCACTGACCTATGTGTCTATCCCTCCACCAATACTACACTTCTTTATTACTCTAGCTATATAGTAAACCTTAAATTAGGTAGAGTGATTCTTTCCTCTTAATTCTTCTTTTTCAAGACTGTTTTAGCTATTCCATAACTTGTCATTTCCATATAAATTTTAAAATATGCTTGCTTATTTCTACAAAAATCCTCACTGTGAATTGCATTAAACCTACATATCAATTAAAGGAGAATTGACAGTTGCTGTGGTGAGTCTTTTGATAAATAAACACAGTATGTCTCTCCATTTATTTAGGTCTTCTTTGATTTCTTTCATAAACATTTTATAATTTTTCAGAATACATGTCCTTTACATCCTTTATTTAGGTTATACTTAAGTATTTCATTTTCACTGAGGAATTATAAATGGTATTTTGTTTTGGTCTCTACAACTTTATTCTTAATCGATAGAAATGTGGTTGATTCTTGTATCCTATAACATTACTGAATTAACTTATTAGTTCTCTGAGTGCTTTTGTAGATTCCTTGGGATATCCTACACAGAAAATCATCTGCAAATAGAGATAGCTGTATTTCTTTCTGCCTAATCTGAATGCCTTTTATTTTGTTTTCTTGCCTAATTGCAGTGGCCAGAACATCTAGTATTATGTTGAATGAGAATGGTGAGAGTGGTCATCTTTGCCACATTCCTGATCTTAGGGGGAAAGCAGCCATTCACTCACCACAAAGTATGAAGTTAGTTGTAGACTTTTTGTGGATTCTCTTTATCAATTTAAGGTAGTTCCCCTTTATTCCTAACTTGCTAAAAAGCTTCTTTTTCATGTATGGGTATTGGTGTTCTTCAAAAGCGCTTTCTGCATCAATTGATATGATAATATTTTTGTTCATTAGCCTTTTGATATGGTGGATTACACTGATTGATTTTCAGGCATTGAACCAGCCTTCCATACCTGGACTATTTTAGATACCTCATATAAGTGGAATTGTGCAGTATTTTTCCTTCTGCGACTGGACTATTACACTTAGCACAATGTCCTCAAGGTCCATCCATGTTGTCACATATGACAAGATTTCCTTCTTTTTTAAGCCTGAATAATATTTCATTGTATGTATACACCACATTACCCATTCATCTGGTGATGGACATCTAGGTTGCTTCGACATTATGGCTATTGTGAATAATGCTGCAATGAACATAAAAGTCCAAATACCTCTTCAAGATTCTGTTTTCAATTCTTTTGGATAAATACTCAGAAATGGGGTAACTGGATCATATGGTATTTCCATTTTTAATTTTTTAAGGAACCTCCATACTGTTTTCCACAGTGGCTGCACCATTTTTACATTCCTACCAATAGTGTACAAGTGTTCCCACATTCTCGATAACACTTCTTACTTTTGGTTGTTATTTTATTTTGTTTTGTTTTAGATAATGGCCATCCTAAAAGTCATGAAGTGATATCTCATTGTGATTTTGATTTGCATTTCCCTGATGATTAGTGATGTTGAGCATCTTTACATATACCTGTTAGCCATTTGTATGTCTTCTTTGGAGAAATGTCTAATCAAGTCCTTTGCTCATTTTTATTCAGGTTGTTTGGTATTCTTTGCTATTGAGTTGTAGGAGTTCCTTATATTTTTTGGATATTAATCCTCTATCATATATATTTTGGTTTATATCATTTTCTCCCATTCCATAGGTTGCCTTTTCACTTTGTTGATTATTTCCTTTGCTGCAAAGAAGCCTTTTAGTTTGATTTAGTCCCACTTGTCTATTTTTGCTTTTATTGTCTGTGCTTTTGGTGTTGTATTCAAGAAATCATTGCCAATTCCAAGTTCATGAAGCTAATTCCCTATGTTTTCTTCTATGGGTTTTACAGTTTCAGTTTCAGGTCTTACATTCAAGTCTTTAATTCATTTTAAGTTGATTTTCATGCATGGTGTAAGATAAGGGTCCAATTTCATTCTTTTCCATGTGGATATCTAGTTCCCCCAACACCATTTGTTGAACAAATGATCTTTTCCCCATTGTGTAGTCTTGGTACCCTTGTCAAAGATCAATTCACCTTATATGCACAGGTTTATTTCTGAGCTCTCTATTTTGTTCCATTGGTCTATATATGTCTGTCTTTATGCCAGTACCATATTGTTTGGATTACTGTAACTTTATAATATGTTTTGAAATCAGAATGTGTGATGTCTCCAGCTTTATTCTTTCTCAAGATTGTCTTGGCTATTTGGGATCCTTTGAGGTTCCATATGAATGTAAGGATTTTTTTTCTATTTCTGTACAAAAATGCTATTGAGTTTTTGACATAGATTGTGTTTAATCTGTAGATAAGTTTAGGTGGTATGGACATTTAACAATATTAAGTCTTCCAATCCATGAACATGGGATGTCTTTCCATTTATTCATGTCTTCTTTAATTTCTTTCAACAATGTTTTATAGTTTTCATTGTAAAGTCTTTCACCTTATGGTTAAGTTTAATCTTAATTATTTTCTTTTTTTCTTCCTTTTTGCTATTGTAAATACAATTGTTCTTTTAATTTCCTTTTCTGATTGTTCACTGTTAATATATAAAAATGCAATTGATTTTTGTATGTTGATTTTGTAAACTGTAACATTACTGAATTAGTTTATTACTTCTAACAGTTTTTTGAGGTGTTTTTAGAGTTTTATACATATAAGATCACATCATCTGTGAACAGAGATAATTTTACTTCTTTTATTCTAATTTGGACACAATTTATTTCTTTTCTTATATATTTGCTCTGGCTAGGCCTTCCAGTACTATGTTGAATAGAAGAGGTAAGAGTGCATTTTTCCTTATCTTAGAGGATAATATTTTCAGTTTTCTACCAATGAGCATGATATTAGCTATGGGCTTTTCATATATGACCTTTATTATGTTGAGGTAGTTTCTATTCTTTTTTCTATTCTATTCCTACTTTGTTGGGAGTTTTTTTTTAATCATGAAAGGGTGTTAAATTTTTTTAATGGTTTTACTGCATCTATTGAGATATGTGATTTTTTTATCCTTCATTCTGTTCATGTGGGTTATCACACTGATTGATTTCAAATTTTTGAACTATCATTGAATTCAAGGGATAAATCCCTCTTGGTGGAATTAATAGGAAAGGGGCTTATTGGATTTTAATAGATAGGAAGCACATAATGGACTAGAAGAGATGTTTGAGTAAAGGTTTCTGAAAGAATAAAAAATGCTTAGAGATAGAAATAAGTTTTAGAGTTAAGAAAAAGCTGACTAAGTTCTTGTTTTTCCATCCTCACTGTGGTGGTTAGTTTTATGTGTCACCTTGGCTAGGTATAGTACCCAGTTATTCAATCAAACACTAGTCTAGGTGCTGCTGTGTAGGTATTTTGTAGATATGGTTAACATCTACAATCAGTTGACTTTAAGGAGATTACTTTTGATAATGTGGGTGGGCCTCATCTAATCGGTTGAAGGTCTTAGAGCAAAAACAGGTTTCTCAGAGAAGAAATTCTGTCTCAAGACTGGAGCATCAACTCCTGCCTGAGTTTCCAGCCTGCCAGCCTGCCTTACAGATTTAGGACTTGCCAGACTCTACATTCACATGAGCCAATCCCAAAAAAAGAAATCTGGAGAACCCTAACTCTCTGTTCCCTCATTTTACAATTCATGTCATCATCTTTCTCCTTTCATAAAACCATCTCTTCCTCATCATCACTGCTAACAAGTGATTTTTTGAGTATAACTTCCCATATATTAAAGACTTTGACATCTGGCTCAGTCTTTCTTTCCCAAATCATATCATCCTCTTGGGTGGCCCCAGAGTCCTTGTGGATGATCCATTTAAAAGCCTATCCTATACATTTCTTGACATCTTTGATACTAGTGACTTCTCTACTTGACACCCACACCCACAGTCACAACCTGAACTATTAGTATCCTGACTTCAGGGAATCTGGGTCACCGTAGTAACCAACTCCACTGCAGTACTGTCAAGTAGGAATAGGGTGGAGATACCTGGCACAATGCCAGAGTCAGTACGGGAGGGAGTAGTAGCCTCCTTATTGTTTTGGTACTCTTCAACTTACATCATGGATGTGGATAGATGTTTACACCTGAGGAGGATCCTTTATACCAGGCATCTTGGAGACCCAACATTTTGGGTGGCATAAAACATTTATTTTATCTTCCTTCCCCATCTAAAAGATTTACTCCCTCTGTCCCCTCACTTCTGAAACTAATTCTTTTCATGTACACATTTTTCTCATTCTTTTCTTCTAGAGGCTTTCCCTTTCATCTAATTGTAAATTCCTAAGTGAGACCTCATTTCCTCCTTTCTGCAAGATTTGCAATTTACATGACAAAAGTACCCAATTCAACATCAGAAAATTGTAAATATCACAAAAATTACATTGAAAATGGAGGAAAGTACATTTTTTAAAGTAAGAAAATGCAAGGATATCAACCATTCAGGGAGATTACGTTGAAATTAATACTCTCTCTTCTATTATAGTTGACAACTAAGAAGGAAAAGGAGATAATAATTTGCTTCTTAGAAGGATAGGAAGAAGCAGTGGAGCTTAGGGCTTGTGACAAATCCTAAAGGACAGGAAAAATAAAGAGGTAGCACATCACTTCTAAAAAGGGTCTAGGATAGTGTGAGTAGTCGGATGAAACTAGGCAAACTCAAACTCATCTAGTTTTAAGCAGAGACAAATAAAAGTAACTACTACTTCTCTTTTCCTCTATGTCCCCAGAAAGTTATAGAATTGGCAAAGATAAACTAATTCCTCCTCTTTGTAAGAAGTGAAAGGGAACATGTGGTTCTAGAAATTTCACAATGAGCATTCTTCTCATCACCACTTTCAGAAAGCGCAGTGAAATGGATTATAATTTGGACACCAAGGAACTTACCTCCTGAGATTGATCTATCATTCAAAGCATTTTGTAAGAATACCCTGAATAGAAAAACCAGAGCACAGGTCTTTTGTGGCTGTAGACCAGGACATTGTGCATGCCTCCAAAGCTCGTTTACTTTAATGTTAGAATTCAGAAGAATTAGTTTACTTGTCAATTTCTCCACCCATTAAAAAACATCAAAATGGTAAGTTAACCTGTTAAGCTGTCACTCCTCAGGGTTGTTTGTGGGGAGAAGGGGGAAATGGAAGGATGGTTCCCCAGGCTCTAAACTTCAAAGCCATCTTTGATACCCTCTTCTCATCAGGCTCTCCCCAACAAGTCCTTTTACTAGTTCTTCCTTCATATTATCTCTTATATCTTGCCCCTCTTTTCCATGTTCACTACCAAGTGAGAAACATTGTAATAATACTTCAGCAGTGGTATTCCTACATTTATTCTCTTGTATCACTTCCAATTTATTATTCCCACAGAACAGAGATTCACATTTCTAGAACCTATCGTGGCAGTCCCATATTTATAAAACTTCAGTGACTGCCCTTTGGATATAAGATGAAGTTCAAAATAATTGTAAATAGCTTCTTGGCCATGTAATTTACAGACAGCATCATATTTTAATTCTCCTTATCCATGCCAGCAGTTCTCTTTGATATCAGGTACTAAAAAGAAGGAGGGAGGACTATATATTGGATGTGTAGACCAGATGGGAAAAGAGAAATGGCACCAAATCCCAGAGCCCTGGTTCCAAGGTTGAAGATTCACTTAGGTTCTGGCATTGTTCCTCCTGGAGGTGGATGTGGCTTATAGCTATCAAGGTGATAGTAACACATGTGCCCCCATCTTTCTCATCCTATGGAGAGCCAGAGGTTAGTTTTAAGACTTAAAGTGAAAGGCTAAGTGAAAGGCTAGAAGTGAAAGGCTACAAAACTCACTATTGCACTCCAGTTTATGATAAGGACTCAGACCTCTTAGTGTACAGAACTGCCAAAACCCTGTTCATTAGTGCAAAGCTAGCTTTTCCCTGGTCCTTTTTCCACAAGGCTATTGAAAACTAGGAAGACTCAACTCTCTTAGCTCAGTTTATCCTAAGACCCAGTAAGAGAAATGTGGGAAGAGGGGATCTCAACTGCTTACTCTATCTTACTTGGGGGCTACATTTAAGAAATCAAACATATTTTTCAAACTAAGCACTGATCAAAATTATCTTTGATGCATAAAACATTTTTGAGCCAAAGCATATCTACCATCTAAAACCTAAACATTAGTATGGCCTTTGCTGTAAATATTGGTATTACCCTTTGGCTGTAAGATAAAGTTCAAACATATTGCAAAATGGCTTCTTGGCTAACCTCAGTAATTTACAGGCAACCTATTATTTCAATTCTCCCTAGCCATACCAGCTACCTTTCAAAAGGAAAATAACTCTGATTACATTCTGCCAAGGAAAATTCTAATTCACACACAGATAATGGCATTATCTGATTTTCCAATTTTAGGAAACTCAGAAAACTGTTTTTAAAATTCTGTCTTCAAATATCCCTTTATTAATCTGGCCCTAACACACTTCAATTTTTTTTTTCATCCAGCTTTCCCTCAGTATAGTTTAAATGAGCTAACACATGCACAGAGCTTAGAACCGTGCCTAGCACACAGCAAGCCCTATTCAAATATTTACTATGATT
Source organism: Tursiops truncatus (assembly GCF_011762595.2). NCBI lineage: Eukaryota > Metazoa > Chordata > Mammalia > Artiodactyla > Delphinidae > Tursiops > Tursiops truncatus. The sequence goes on along the minus strand of NC_047055.1, from coordinate 111,508,015 downwards.
ACTATACAATTACTAATGGAAAGTGTGCAATCTTTGGATGAAGACAGACCTGGATCTGGGATTCTGTACCTGGACTAACTAGCTTGGTGATCATGGGTAATCTTCTGAGCCTTGGTTTCTTCTTTCTCAAAATAAGAGACAGTAATAACTACTATGAAGAAGTGCAAAATAAAAGATAATGAAGCCGGGCTTCCCTGGTGGCGCAGTGGTTGGGGGTCCGCCTGCCGATGCGGGGGGCGCGGGTTCGTGCCCCAGTCCGGGGGGATACCGCATGCCGAGGAGCGGCTGGGCCCGTGGGCCATGGCCGCTGGGCCTGCGCGTCAGGAGTCTGTGCTCCGCAACGGGAGAGGCCACAACAGTGAGAGGCCCACATACCGCAAAAAAAAAAAAAAAGATAATGAAGCCAAAATGCCTAGTACAAGACCTGGTGCATAGCAAGTGTTCCATAAGGGAAAAATTTTACTATTATTATTCATTGCTGTACTTTGTTCTCTATGCTCCCCAGACTGAAGTACCCCCTACCCTTACTTCTCTCTCCTCACTTGAAGCGCATTCATCTTTTACTGAGAAACCAGACAAAGGGAAATTCATCCCTGTTCCCACCTTCTCATTTACCTGTACAGCTCATTTGGCTCATATATGGCAAGTATACTGTATAGTAAGGACTCGATTCCAAATTTGCCAGATATTTTCTCAAACAGTTTTAATGATATGTAATTCACATGCTACATAATTCATCAATTTAAAGTATGCAAGTCAATGGATTTTAACATATTCATGGAGTTGTCCATCCATTGCCACAACCTTTAGAACATTTTCATTACCCCTAAAAGTAATCCCACTCCCTATAGTCATCAACCCCCAGATCACCCTTTCCCCCATAAAGCCCTAGGCAACAACTAACCTACTTTCTATCTGTACAGATTTCCTTATTCTGGACATTTCATATAACTGAAATCATAATATGTGATCTTCTGTGACTGAATTCTTTCATTTAGCATAAGGTTTACCCAAGTTGTAGCATTATTTGTACTACATTTCTTTTCATTGCTGAATAATATTCCAGTGTTTGAATATAACATTGAAGCCTTTTTAATTGTGCTTTTCAATCCTGTGTGCTGCCTCTCAGAATACACTCTTCAGACCCAAAAGTTTCAATGTGAATGCCTAACAGCAGGTGGAAGTTGAGTACATGCCACATATATGAAGGTATTCAAATATTGCCACCCAGCAAAACACATCTTCAGGCAAAATTTATCCACAGCCAATTAGTTTGCTGCCTACCCCAACAGGCATGAAAGGTAGTATAAGAATATAATCATTAATTAATTTGAACATTTATCGAACACTTCTTATCTTAGTTTGGGTTCCCCTAGGAATAGCCCTTGAGACAAGAATTTGAGCACTAATAGTTTATTTGGGAGATGATCTTAGGAAACACTAATAGGGGAGTGAGGGATGGGAAGTGAGCCATGGAAGGGAAGGCAGCTAATACAAGATATGTGTTTCAAGCAAGTGGCACTGTGGGCAACTAGAGCTTAACTGCACTGAGGAACTCTGGGAGTTAGTATAGAACATGCATCTCAGAGTTATACGAACTAAGGGGGGAGCATGCTGGGGTTTTAATTCATCAACTCTGTCAATCAGCCAGTAGTTGAGGCCTCCTCATAGAGATTGCTAATTCTCTGCCCTTCTGGCCTATCATGTGCTGCAGGGCAGAATAGGTTTTGATGACCAAAGAAATCCCTTAGGCAAAGAGATGATGCAAGTTCTGGTAGGTGGAGGTCAGGCTGGTGTGCTGGGAGGGGGTGGGGGCTGAGGGGATGGGAGATGTGGACAGTGTCTGCTGCACCTCCTACCTGGACTTCCATACAAAATGAAACAAATACAACAAAAATGAATTGAATTTTTCCTATGTGCCAGATAGCGTTCTAGGCACTAAGGATACAGTTGTGAACAGAACAGGAAAATCCCTATCCTCCTGTAATTTATATTCAGGTGAGAGAAACAGGAAACAGCGTAAATAAACTATAGGGTCTACTGGAAGAGAATGAGTACTAGAGTAGAGAGTGAGGAAAGGAATCTGGGGAGTGCCCTGCTAAATAAAGTGGTCACTGGAAAAGTGACATGTGAGCAGAGCTCAAGGGTCTTGTTCTATCCTCCAGTCTCCCCTTAAAGATGCTTTAAGATAATCACCAAGTTTGAAGGTTTTTGAAATCAATTCCAGATCCAACATTCCAGACGAAGAGGCTTTTGTTAATGCTCAAGGACTCTCAGCAATGTTTCCCACGAATTAAGCTATGAGATGAAGAGAGCTAGGAAAACACTAGAAAGGGAAAAGGGAAGCCAGTTGTGGCTGGAGTCATGAGGCTAGGAAGCAACCCCCCTCCCCAATCCCTGCCATCTTCCTGTGTAGCTAAAAGTGCATCTTCACTGTAGCCTCCCTGCAGATATGGCACTCATTCCAGAGTTTCTCCTGGCACCAGCAGCAGGCACCCACTGAGAAAATAGCAAGCAAGCTCCTCCGAGGAAAGCCTCAGTTAGTGGAGAAATCCTTACCGCATGTAGAACCCATAGCAAAGCAGCCCCACTTCCTCTCCAAAGATCTCTTGCCAGCTAAGGTCACGTCAGGTTTCAAATGGTGTGTTTGTTCCTGGCCCTGGGAGACACATTCTCACGGTTCTTAAACCTACTGTGCTGCAATGTATAAATGTGTACAAGGAAACAAACTCCAGGGTCCCCCTCCTGCCTCCAGCACCTAATGCAAATTCCTTAGCACTCTCTTCTGCCTAATTTTTCAGTCTCATCTCTTGCTGCCCCCCAAGCAACTGCTCTATTGGAGATGGGGATGGGGGTGGGGGAATGCTGCTGACAGACTGGACCATCCTCAGCTTTTGGAATGTACCGCCTCTGTAAAATCTTCCATTATTATCCTCCCCTTCTCCTCTTGCATCTTCTCACACACTTCTCCAGCAGAATTAGCCTCTTCCATTCTTTGAAAGCATCTTTATAATAGCATTTAGCTCATTGTGTTGAAATTAATTTTACACCTCTCCTACAGCAGCTAGGCTGTGAACATTCCCATCCATATTTTGGCAACCAAAGCCTTCTGCAGTCTACCCCTTCCTTCTTATCCCAGCTCATAACTTACTTTTTTCTGCCACAAGCCCTCTGGCTAGCCAGTCTTTTCATTGTCTCCTTCACTTCTACCCACCTTGAACTTGCTATGTTCATTACTGCCTTATACTGTGGTTCACAACTGGTAATTATTCATACTCTATCCTTCTGAATTTTGAACCAATTGATGAATGGACATAGGATTGTAATAGGGATCAAAATACCAGCTTTATTTCTATTAAAGCTGCCTTGGAAAATGTAGCTCAGGTCTGAAGCCCGAATGGACTTGCTACTTCTTTACCCCAAGTCCAGACCTTGCAACCCACACAAGGGAAACTGGATCTACAGAGGAGACCCTTAGCTAGACACATAGGGGAACCTGGCCTTCCTCACAAATGGGCCAACAGAAAAATGTCGGTGATCTTTAGTCCATCAGTGTAGTACTGTAGACTAGAATGGGCTCAAGGGTGTCATAGTCTAACCATTCCACCACTCAGGTAAATAATTTCTCTTTCCACAGAGAACACTGTGTGACAGGAGTAAACAAGAATTGAAACCTTCTCTTCAATGCTCCCAACAGAGTAGATGTTATCATTCTATAGGCTGAGGCAAGCATGTGAAGAGAGAAACAAAATGTTCCCCCCTCAACTGTACATTTCCTTACCCATTACTTCCCTTAACCAGAAAACCCTCCTTCTTGCCCCCCTTTTTTACAAAAACCTCTTCATCCCTCAAGTCTGAGTTCAAGGCCATCTTTTCCCTGAAGCCATCTCTGATCGCCTGAGCCTCCATTTTCCTCCTCTTAAATACTGAATGTGTGTTCACAGTAGGTCACTTAGTTGCATGTGGTTTTATGTTATTTACTATTCGTTTCATATGTATGAGCTGGTGTCTCCAATGGGATTCTAAGTTGTTACAAAACCTAATTCACCTTCCATCTCAGAGCACCCAACAATTCTTTGCACAGAGCAGATATTCGTTGGTTGTGGAAAGTAGTGGAATGAAATGGGATTGGATGGAATGAAAAGGAATAGAATATGATAGGATGGGATAGTATGGCATGAAATCACATGAAGACTGGGGATGGGAAGCTGGATTAAAACATAAAAAGCCTAGAAGTCAATCAAGTACATATTGAGTGTTTTACTATGGCAATGTAATCACATAGTCATTGAAAACTGATTTCACAGAGTCCTTTAGGAGCCCAAACATCACATCTTCACCAGCATTCATCCACAGGTTGCAGAAGCAGAATGGCCACTTGAGGTTCACCAAGCCCATTTCCTTACATTTGGGGAAAGCTGTACCCTGTCCTCCTAGGACAAAAATCTCTTCATCCTGATGTCAAAGGTGTTTGGGTATTGAGAATCTCCTTCCTGTCCTATTGTACTTTCTCTCCAGAGAACTCAAGACATCTCACAAACAATGCATTATTCTCCAAATAAGTTCAAAGGCAAGTTTTTATGTCCTTTCCTCACAATTCCTGAAAGTGATTCCAGTCAAAATTGAAAAACTGAAAAATCTTATCTTTGAGGTGTCTCCATTCCTCCAAAAGAGGTTTCTTCCTTTCTCCCAAATACTATCTCCCCTTCAAGAACCCAGTTGATGAGATATTTCGGTGAATGAGGCTTTCCTTGGGATCCTTCTTATCACCCCACAAAGGCCTGAGTTAGAGCTTACAAGGAAATAGAAGTGAGTTGACTTAACTGAAGTTACAAGAGCTAGAGAGACAAGCCTAGAATACGATTCAAAGCATTACGTAAATGCCATCAGCCTCAACCTGACAAAACACACAATTTTGCTTTAAGATTATCATACCCACACAGTCTCTGTTTTTAAAAATATATATTGTTTTCAGGTCAGTAACTATTTTGCAGTTTCCTTCTGTTCTTACAAAATAAGTACAGTGCAATTCCAAATAGCAAGTGTATAGCTCTAGATTAAAAAAAAGTTCAGAACAAATTTATGGCTCAAGTGCTGTATTGGCAACATCAGAGTATCAGTAAAGGCTAGTATGAGGTATAAAATAACAGTAATGGGAGACCTCCTAGGGAGAGAGAGGCAAACAACTATATTTATGACCCAGACAAACTTTGCTCTTTGGCTTTTCTGTAAAAGACATTGATTTCCTGAGCACAACATATATATATAGCTCCAATGCTGAATCTCTTTCCCAATTAGGAATTCGATTTTCAAGCTCTTTTCAAACTACATGTAAACAAAGTATGTTATGTTACCAGGTTCGATTTTTAATAAATAAACAACCTAACGTTGCAACACTCACTTGAACCCTGTACATAATCTTAAGAGGAAGTACCACAGGTAGCTTAGAATCCAAATTTTTGTCTGCAAAACAATGCTGGTCTTCATTGTGTAACTACTGTGAATTAATGGTGTGTGTCCTTCCAGGATTTTTCTCCACCAACAGAGTGGTAGTAAATAGAGAACTATCTTGTCACCTAACATGGACATCTGGATATATAGGCAGTAGCTACTTTTCATTGCCAGTTGTTGTGTGGCTCTGTTAATGTGCTGCTGCTTATTAAATGTCTCTGCTTCACTTCTTACTGCCTTTACCTGCTCATTCAACAGTGCCTACCAAAGCTGACTAAAAAAAAAAAAAATTAAAATGCCAGGAGCTGCATATACCGGCACATACCCAGTCTACTATAGAGCCATTTTTTCATCATGTTTTCCCAGGAGCCCACTGTCCAATGAAAGTCAGTACTACCAATATAAATCAAGGAACACCAAATGTATAAATAGTTCAGCAGGAGGAAAAGAACTAGGAAGGGGCTTAGGAATCATTCTTCCCTAACTGTAGTGAAACAGAGAGGCTGGGAATTGCTATTGCACCTAAAGAAATTATCTCCATTTAAGGTTTTTGCCAGTGTTTCTTCCTGGGTTATCCATGTGAACAGTGCTGCCTCCTCATGGCCAACAGTTGTTTAGTCAGTGGGCTATAGAAACCCAGGCCTGGAGGTATTCACCCCTACAACCTCCTGTCCCTCTACACGCAGTCTCCCTAAAAAGTGCTGTAGTCTTCTACTCATTCAACAACATATAAAGTCCAGTTGGGGACAGCCATCCAGGCAGGGTTGTAGTGGGCATTAAAATACCTTTTTTTTGCCATGGCTATGGTGAGAATTTCTCTTTTCTCTTCCTTACCTTTTACTCTAGACTAGGAGTAGGCAAACTTTTTCTGAGAAAGGCTGTATAATATGTATTTTAGGCTTTTCAGGCCCTAGAAGATCTTTGTTGCATAATCTTCTTATTTTTTAACTACCTTTTAAAAATATAAAAATCATTCTTAGCTCATAAGCCATACAAAAATAGGCCGTGGGCCACAATTGGCCCACTGGCCATAGTTTGCCAACCTCAGCTACCTAGTGTATGAGCCAGTTATTGACACACAATGGTATATAACAAACCACCCCAAAATTCAGTGGTATACAACAAGAAGCATTTCTTTTCCTACTCACAGGTCTGTAGATCAACTAGAGTAGCTTTGCTCACTTCTCAGCCTGACATAATACATGTGCGCCTAATATTACTGTACCCATAGTTTCTGTTTTTAAAGGGATTTTGACATGAGAGAATATTGCTGTTTTGGAAAAATGCATCCTTATTTACAAAGGAAAGTCACTAAAGTTAAGAGTTTTCTGTATTCGAAAGGAGATACCATGCTAGTTGAATTTCTTCCATACTTGCCATCTGATTTCTTTTAAATGATAAAGTAGCTAACATTTATTAGTATGTGCCAGGCACTATGTATGATAAGCCCAATAAACATATTAATTTATTTAATCCTCATAACTATTATTCCCAAAGGAAGGCCATTGCCCAAGGTCATACTTCAAGGAAATGGAAGAGTCTATGAATCAGCAGATTGTACTGCCTCCCAAGATTTCATTAAGGCCTTTGATAATCTTCATTGCATTTCTGCTGTGTAAAATAATAAGATAAATAAAAACAGGAGTCTATATGCAGATTTTAAGAATTAAAATTCAAATTTTTAAATAAAACTAACCCTCCTGGGATGCAAGAGAAAGTGTCCTTATGAATAAGACTTACCGTGTTCGTAACATCCACATTGTGAGATCAACTTATAAAGGCTTTGAGCTACTTGAACAAAAGAATGACTGTATAATCACCAGCCATTTTTGTTATGCCAACCAATGAGGTATGACAAAGGGTGTTATTTTAGACACACACATGTGTTGAACATTGAAACATCTGGCCTTAACCATTTGAATGTAAATAGCTTAAGAAAAATTGCTTCTATGTTTTTGTAACAGTCTATGTTGGAGTTAATTTTCTTTGAGATATAATATATATAGCATAAACTATGTAAATGTTCTAATCTTAAGTGTGCAGCTTGGTAATTTTTACTACATAAGTAAACCCTCCTCCCAACCTTCCTTCTCACCTTCCTGTAACCATCATTCACATAGATATAGAATATTTCCAGTACCTTCCAAAGCTCCCTCCTTCCTCATTCCACTCTGCAGTCCCATCCACACGCACCCTCAGGTAACGAGTATTCTGTCTCCTATCTTCCTCAGCTAGTTTGCCTCTTTTTAAATTTGATATAAATGGAATCATACATATGTACTCCTTTGTGTCTGGCTTCTTTCACCCAACATAATACATGTGGGATGCATGCATGTTGTTATGTGCACCAGTAGCTTGTTCTTCTTATTGCTGTGTAGTTTTCCATTGTATGAGTATACTACCATTGGTTTATCCATTTTCCTTTTATTTGGCTTATTTGCAGCTTGCTTTGACTATTGTGAATAAAGCTCTTATGAATATTCTTACATATGTCTTTTTGTGGACGTATGCACCCATTTTTCCTGGGTATGCTAAAGAGTGGAATTACTAGGTCATAGGATAGGTGTGTGTTTAGCTTCAGTAGAGTTTCCCAAAGTGATTTTGTGGAGTTAAATGTTAAAATCCTTAACCAAGATCTGTAACACTTCTTAACGGTAGTGCTCTGTTTAATGTTTCATTCGTAAATAAAGTTTTTACATTACATACACACACAATCATATTAAAATGCAATTTCTGATGCAATAAAATTTTGAGTTTTGGTGTGATTACTGTTTGGTGAACATGCTTCGTTATTCCATATAACATGTCTTTGTCTTCTAATTACATGCCTGATTTGAGATGAATCTCTCAAAAAATTGTATTTATTTATTGATTCGAGCTATAATTGCATAACAATCAGTTTTCTGAGCCCAAGAGCTAAATTCCACTGGAACTTTTCTATGTGGTCTATCAGTCAGAGAAGGCAAATCTCTGTGCTCTAGAACCACTGTCGAAATGTAAGAGAGAAGAAACCAGGAAGAGGGTGTTCCATTTAGATGGAAAGCAAAATTCCCTGCTCTTGCTGAGTTAGACCTGGAGATCCCAAATTGAGGTAAGTTGTAAGATCTTGGCTTTCGCCCTGTTCTTCAGGACAAGCTGTCTGGCTTTATGGCATACTAGCTTAGGAGATAACAAGAGGTGGGCAAAAGTCAGGACCTGGAAGGAGATTCATGCTAGAGAGGGAAGTGAAGGCTGTGGGTGGCAGAGCAACCAGGAAGGCCTGACATGGTATAAAAACTTGTGCCTAACTCAGTGGTAAGGACTGCTGTCATTTAGGCTGTCAGTCTCTACTGCAGATCACCTTTACACATAAGTCATTTGGTTCAGCCTTGGTCCTACTCCTCTCTCATCATCTTTCTGTGACTGAAGTCCCAGTCTGTTTTGGAGTTAATCCCACATAGGTCACTGGAAGCCACACATCAGTTCTTCCTGAGAGAACTACATTCTAGGCTCAACTGAGGGTCAGGATCCTTCAGAAACAATGTGGAATCCCAGTTCTCTTTTCTCTTTCAGGTCTGGCTTACTAGATGGCTTTAATCCAAGCTCTGTCACTACTATGACTATTACTTCTCCACTTGATGCTATGATTGACACTACCTGTATAACTAAAATTTGCTCAAAAATAGAATGCAATGATTATGGAGTTGCGGGGCGCCAGTTAATTCACTCTGAGAAGCTGGGGAAGGCTGAAGATGAAGAATAGAACAAACGATAACACTGAGGGTTATAGAGCAAAGGGGTATATTCATGATCTACAAACTAGGAAAACATGCAGATCAGGTGAGGACATATTTCAGGAGAGCAGCTATTAGGAGAAAACACCTTAGCTCAGGCCAGACTGAAGCTCAATAAATCAGTGGCCCTATCCAGTTAAATTTGTAATAGTGAAAGCGAGGCTGGGAATTTCCACAAACAATAATGCCTCCAAAAATATATTGTATAATGGCAAAGGGTACTAAAATGTCAATGCCAAAAGAAAGGAAGGCACTGCAAAAGTATCAGTGAAGTTGAAATAAATGTCAAAGCCAAATATTTAGCATGATAAATATTCATAGCAGGGAAGAACAATGACCATTCTCTCTTGAATGTGTTTGTTTATACTTCCCCATGAATTACCTAAAAGCAATTCATGAAAAAACCAAGCTTCCTAGTGAGAAGTAAAGACTCGCAAGAGAATAATACTTCCTAAATACAAACACTAAGTTTTTTGCCAAGAAGAAATGTTATTTAAACTAGGTAGAAACTAATACAACATTGTAAAGCAACTATACTCCAATAAAAATTAATTAAAAAAATAAAGTAGGTAAATAATTAACTCTAGGAAATAGAATGTAAAAGTACACAAAGTTTATATATTTGCTGTTTGTTCTTTTCTTTAATTCAAAGGTGAGATATCTTTATCTGTCATATCTATATATCCTAGGTCAGTGACCCTAGATCTCAACCCTGGCTGCATATTAGAATTCTGGGTGGGTGAGCTTTTAAAAAATGATGCCTAGGCCCCAGTGCTGACCAAGTGAATCAAACTGGGGATGAAGCCTCATCAGAATCCAATCCAACTATACTTTTACATATGGTCTGATTCTTTCCTTAAAGGGTTTGAAGTGCTTCACAATCCTTAGGATGGAATTTAGCCTAATATGAATTCACCTTACTTGGCTTAGTTACTACCACAATTTAGGCTATCTATGGCAGGTACTAAAGTTGAAGCTTCAAAGCATTGATCGAATACAATAAGGAATACAAAAATGATTTAGATCTTCTTCCTGTTCTCATGAACCTCATGATCTAGTAGAAGGAGAAGAAAAGTGCATAATAATCATAATATAATAATAGTGAATACAACACACTGCAGGATTTTAGGTCTACTCTCCTGGCTGCTTTATCAATCAGAGCTCTCTCTTCAGTCAGAGACCTACTTGCCTAGACCCCTGATAGCTGCAGCAAACACAGGCTGGCCAACATGGGTAGTGGTAGTGGCAGGTGCAGCTGCTGCAGGTGCTTTCCAGGAGATCTGACAAAGAATCAAGGTCGACTACTGGGAACGTTGAAGGGACATTAAAGCATGACTCAGCCAAGGTTATATGTAACATCTGAGTTTTCTGTCTGAGGAAATCTTTTGTGCTAATAAAGTGTGCATTTCAGAGGCTAAAATTTCAGTAAGAAATTATCAAGTGCAAACAGAACACAAGAGACTATTTGAGGCTTCCTGATTCTTTAAAATTTGTCCTTAGAGGAACAAGTCATTTGGTCAAGAAAGATTTACAGTTTAGTAATTCCTTAACCTTAACAGATTTATTTCAATTCAACAAGCCTTCACTGAAAGCCTAGTTTGAGTTCAGCCCTGCGCTAGGCAGTTGGCATGAACATACAAGAAAGAATAGTTCTCTGCTTTTAAGAAGCTCAAACTTGGTCTTGAATCTAGCTAAGAACTACTAAATTGAGGTACAAATAGGGTTCTTTGTGAGCAAAAAGGGTGGGGTTATCAATGCTGACTGGGGGACCAGGGGATATGTGACAAAGGAGGTAACATTTGAGCTATATCATGTAGGATGAGTAAGCTCAATAGGGAAGAATGGAACCCAGATGGTTTGATTTGAGTGGTGCAAAAAGACATCCCTGGAATGACAACAGAACTGCAATTAGGTTATATGGTTTTTAAGACTTCATCTTTGGAAGTTAGATAAACAATGAGACTCATTTCCCCATCTTCCTTTCCCTTGACTTGCCAGCTGTTAGGATTTCTCCCATCTTTGACTATTGTTCAGCTCCTCAGTCTAAGAGCTGCAATTTCAATCTTAATGTCTGCTCTTTGTGTGACAGTTCTTGCATAAAATGCATTCTCAGTCCCTTCCATGGTACTTATTCTTGATGCAGGGAACAGTTGGCAGAAGCCAAAGTCATTCCCCTTTATGGACCATTCAAGATGTAATTGAGGGACATAGATGCTGTGACATATGACTGCTATAGAACTTTTACACTGTTTTTACTTCAATCATTTGATGGTTTTTAAGAAGTACTTGGCCATTTTCCTCATTTAGATTTGAAAAAGGAAACAGAAATGACCATCTATTCTCAGTCTTTTCCTAATCAGCTTTTACAGATTTTAAATATGATGGTATGATTGAACTTTTTTACTATGGACTTAATGGCTGTACTGTATTGTTCTTTGGCATTTGCCCAGTCCCACCCCCACATATCCTGGTCTCTTCAACATATAATATACACATTGGGCACTACTATTTGTTTGGCCTAGGAAATGCAAAAATGACTATATGGAGAGATAGGTCATTAAACAAATACACCTGGGTGACATCATGATGATGAGCATTGGTCTAGATAAGACCTAAGTTTGGGTTCAAATTTGAGATCCACTACTTGATAGCAGTGTGGTCTTGCATAAGTCATTGCAACTCTCTATACCTTAATATCATTATGTTTAAAACAGGGATATGCATACTTAGTTCCTAAAATTACTATATAGATTGCCTAAAATAATATATGTAAAGGGCTTAGCACAGTGTGAAGCACAGAATAAATGGTTACTATACTCATTATATACAGGGTGCTATGCTGGGAACAAGGCCTGGGAAAGTCAAGAAAAGCCTCATAGAAGAGATATTAGCTGCATTCAGACTAGAAGAATAAATAGGGCTGCCTAGAGGACAGAGACATAAAGGGTCTTCTGGACAAAAGGAGCAGCATGTAAAAAGGTATGGGGACAAAAAAAAATGACTTCAGGTCGTTTGAGGAACTGAAGGTATTTTGGTATAAACGAAACCCAGGGTGAATGTGAAAAAATAGGAGTCAGGACAGGGGAGTACGTAGATGAGGCCAAAGAAATAGGTTGAGGCCAAAACACAAAAGCTTTTGTATGCCATTATAAGACATTGATACTTTAACCTGTGGCTGATCAAGACTAATAGAAGAGTTTTAAGTAGGAGAGTGACGTGGATCATATTTTCATTTGGGGTCAAGTTGGTAAATGTGTGTGTGTGGAGGTGATTATCAGAGAGGATGACACTAGAAACAGAGCAGCCATTAAGATCTCGCTATTGCAATAAATCCAGTCAAGAAACTACAAGGGACTGAACTGAGGTAGTCAATGGGATCTACAAGAGGAGGGGGTGGTATCAGCAAGGTGATCAAAGGTAGAATCAGTAGGAGCTTATGACCAATAGCAAAGACCAGGAGTTGATAAGAACAGAGAAACATCTAGGATATCTGTCATCTTTCTAACTTGGAAAACTAGGTGGATTGAGAGGTCATTAACTTACCTTGTAAAAAGAGCTCAGTTTTGAACATGTTGAGCTTGAGGGCTCTGTCAGACATCCAAGTAGAAAGATCAATTTGGCAATTCTGTAATTCAGAACAGACAAATGGACTGAAGTTGTGGATTGTGTAGTGGTCAAATCTAAATTAACTATGACTTAATTATGATGGAGATTCGTAATAAAGAGTCTAACTCCATTTTTGATTTTTGACTGCTGATAGCTTTCAAGCTCTGCCACTCTGTCTTCCCCTGTATCTGCACAAGCTGATGAGAAGGCCTAGATGCTCCCTACTTTGGTGCCAGGGGGAGGCTCAAACTATGGAAGCCCTAGCCCATGCAAGGGAACCCTCATCCCAGCCCCACAACCTAGCCACAATAAAATCCAAAGCCAGCTGCCCCTCCTCGCTCTCTCAATCCATTTTTCAACCTGCTTGGGAACTCACACTTCTCTCTTCAGAAAGTCTCATTATATGAATAATAAATCTCATTCCTACTCTCTTGATGCATATGTGGTATCATCAGTCTCAATATCCAAACCAATTTTGAGGGAGGGTCCATTTCACCTCTTCTGTATGACAGCAATAGGGCCATTATGTAAAAGTCCAATATTGTGAGTCTTTCTCATGATAATATGTAGCTTTTGAATATTAAGTGATTAAAATAATAGCTATGGAATCACTTAGATATGATATGTATAATGTATAGTATGTATGTATAGAGTCAAAAGGGAAGTGGTCAGGGTATGTAGAACCCTGAGAGAAAACCATCATTTAAACATTAGATAGAAGAAGAGGAGTGCATGAAGGAACCTGAAAAAGACTTGGCAGAAAACTAAGAGAGAAGGAATTCAAGCAAAGAGAGCATTTTAAGAAATAAATTCATTAGGATCAAATGTTTAACAGGGCTCAAATTAGATTTGAAAAATGTTATTAGTTTAATAATTAGGAGGTGACTGGTATAAAGAAAGTACTGTTTAGATTTACAAAGCATCTCCATGTGGGAAGAAAACACTGTCCCTTGAAGTTTTGACCATTATTGCCCTTGGTCCACTTTCCTTCAGAGCATTAGGTAACTTTCACTGAGACTATCACGTGAGCTGCTCTCAGTTTAACACCCTAGATAAACGTGGATAAAAAAAATCATAGAATAATTGAACAAGCTCTTTAAATCATATTTCACTTAAAGCTCAAGGATAACAAAGGACAAATAAACACAAAGAATAACTGGCTGAAAATGTATAGCCCATTGGCCAGAAATCACAGAATTCTTTCCTGTCCTAAATTCTAGTCTTACTCCCAGTATTCGACACCAGCTTAGGATCCACCTAGACATCTGTACTCCTAAAATCCTAGAATCAATAAAGTCAGCACAGCCTTGCACCAGCATTAAGATTTGCTATATGAGTGGAGCCTTATGGCCTATGTGGGTCCATGAGCTCCAGTTTGATATTATCTGCCAAACTCAATTAGTGTCAGTGTTTTAGGTTGAAGAGGATTCTACTGTCACAGTGGGGTTTGGTGTGTTTTCTGACTTTGATTTTTCCACAGTGAATAGAGATTTGCTCTGTAGTCTGGTGATTGACCATGACCACATCTTACAGTACCTGTTGGCTCATAGCTCTGCCTAATCTGTTCCTCCTCCAGTTTCACAGCTACAGGATCTGTCTGTCTCAGTTACATCCCAAAGTCAGTATGTGGTTTATGGTTTTTACACAAAGTTCTTTTTTATACATTCTTGAACTACCTACAAGTAGGCCAAATTAGCAAGCACTCCCCACACTATGGATTAATTGTGATATGGGTCAAAGTACAGGTTCAAAGTAACTGTCTTTCTTATTGCAACATATAGACGTTGTTTGGTTTTATAGATTAGAATCGTTGTCTATGGAATCAGACAGACTTTTGTTCAAATTGAAGACTGACTACACACAAGCCACGTGATCCTGAGTGAGATATGTAACTTATATGAGCCTCAGTCTCTACATCTATAAAACTGGAATTAAAATAACTATCTCATAGAGTTTTAAGGGTATGGGGTGTGTGTATGTGCACACACGCATGTGTGTGTTATGTGTAGTGTAGCACATGGCACAGAGAAATACTTTAAAAATGACAAATATTATTACAATATGAAAAACTTAGGTGATAGTAGCTAACATTTTTCAGACACATTTTATATATCAGGAATCTAAGGTTTGGAGAAGATAAGTAAACATCCCAAGACCATACAGCTAGGAAGTAGTAGAATTGAGACTCCCAACTGGATCATTTGATTCCACAGCACTTCTGTGTGCTGCTGGCTCATTGCAACACACTGTTGCCTTCACTGTCTTCACAGACCTAAACTGAGCTAACAGCATTACAGAAATCATACATTCACTTCTTGTGGACATAACTGATCCATTATGAGTGAGGTATTCTGGTTTATTTACCAGATCCACTCATTCTTTCATCAATGTTGAAGTAGTGTTAAGAAAAACAAAAGGGTCAAACTACCTCTTTTAATCATCAGGTTGAAAGAAAGGCCTGTATAGACTTAAGTCTGGCCTTTTATTTCAATTGCTTCAAAAGACATCTTGGCAAAATTTTGGATTCTTGGGTTTTTTTTTTTTGATATTTACACTTTGAAATCCATCTTAGGATGGTTGTGTATTGTCTCTCTTGGAAAGGCAACATTAACATTTCTTTATTTTTAGGTATAGCAACTAGCTTCTGAAATGTGTCCACTGAGAGTTATTCCTTTAGTAATGGGACAAAATAAAAAATATTAAAAATCACCAGTCAGTATAGTATTTTCAGAAATGTAGTATTTATCAAATAAATATTCATTTCTTTAAGAACACTATGACTCCAATAGTTATATCTTATATCCATATATCATGTATATCAACTATTATATGAAGGTAATATTTGATTAAAGTTGAAATAAGCACCAGAAAATTTTAATAAAGACTGAAACTTTTAGAGCAGTTCCAAATTGTTTTACAAATCATTTCTCTCAATGAAATTGTTACATTCTAAAACCTCATGCTTGGGGTTTCCCAGTTACTTTTTTTTTTTTTTTTAGTGATTCCTCATGAGGTTCTACATTCTGATTTTCCATTTTATTCCATATTATATACATGTAATTATTCTGCTTTTTCACTTAGTATGAGAACATTTATGTCATAAAATTACATGAATGATGCATACTCTAGACACCAGGATTTATCTTGAGGTCTGCTGATGACCTTAGATCATCTTTTAATTATTCACAAACCAATTAGTAGATGGATTGCTAGGAGCTTTGCCCCTGGAATAATTTAAAATTCTGACCACCAAACAAACTTTCCTGAAAAGCTCCTCTTACTTTTGATTGGTTACTAAATAAATAAATCTCCAAAGGTGGAATCGTGGATCAATCTTCAACTGCGGAGATGCTTGAGTGGTATTCACATCTGTGCAAATCAGGGCAATCTTGGTTGCAAATAACAGAATACCCAAATCAAACTAATTTAGGCAAAAAAAGAATTAAAGGAATTTATTGATTTATATTAATGAAATCCAGAGGCAGCCTGATCCAGAGGCAGGGCTGGCTACAGGCACTGTTGCAGTCAATGCTCAAATGTGTCATCAGACTTTGTTTCTCTAGAAATGGACCCACACTTACATGGGCAATTAATCTACAACAAAAGAGGCAAGGATATACAATGAGGAAAAGATAGCCTCTTCAATAAGTGGTGCTGGGAAAACTGGACAGCTACATGTAAAAGAATGAAATTAGAACACCCCCTAACACCATACGCAAAAATAAACTCAAAGTGGATTAAAGACTAAAATGTGAGATGTAAAACCATAAAACTTCCAGGAGAAAACATAGGCAGTACACTCTTTGACATTGGTCTTAGCAATTTTTTTTGGATATGTCTCCTCAGGCAAGGAAAACAGAAGCAAAAATAAATAAATGGGACTACATCTAACGAAAAAGCTTTTGTACAGCAATGAAAACCATCAACAAAAAGGCCAGTTACTGAATGGGAGAGGATATTTGCAAACAATATATCCAATAAGGAGTTAATATCCAAAATATACAAAGAACTCATACAACTCAACATCAAAGAAACCCAAACAACCTGATTAAAAAATGGGCAGAGGATCTGAATACACATTTTCCCAAAGAAGATATACAGATGGCCAACAGGAACATGAAAAGATGCTCAGCATCACTAACCATCAGGGACATGCAAATCAAAACTACAGTGAGATATCACCTCCTACCTATCAGAATGACTATTATCAAAAAGACAACAAATAACAAGTGTTGGTGAGGATGTGGAGAAAAGTGAACCCTCGTGTACTATTGCTGGGAATGTAAATTGGTGCAGCCACTATGGAAAATAGTATGGAGGTTCCTAAAAAATTTTAAACAGAACTACCAGGGCTTCCCTCGTGGCACAGTGGTTAAGAATCCACCTGCCAATGGAGGGGACACGGGTTCAAGCCCTGGTCTGGGAAGAACCCACATGCCGCGGAGCAGCTAAGCCTGTGTGCCACAACTACTGAGCCTGCACTCTAGAGACCGCAAGCCACAACTACTGAAGCCCATGTGCCCTAGAGCCCATGCTCTGTAACAAGAGAAGCAACCACAATGAGAAGCCCATGCACCACAACAAAGACCCCCCCCCCAAAAAAATAGAACTACCATAAGATCCAGCAATTCCACTTTTGGATATTTATCTGAAGAAAACCAAAACACTAACTTGAAAAGATATATGCACCCCTATGTTCATTGCAGCATTATTTATAATAGCCATGATATGGAAGCAACCTTAGTATCCATCAATAGATGAACACATATATACACAATGGAATGTTACACAGCTATAACAAAGAATGAAATCTCGCTATCTGCGACAACATGAATAGACCTAGAGGGTATTATGCTAAGTGAAATAACTCTGACAAAGAAAGACAAATGCTGTATGATTTCACTTATATGTGGAATCTAAAAAACAAAGCAAATGAACAAACATAACCAAACACAAACAGAGTCATAGACATAGAGAAAAAACAGGTGGCTGCCAGAGGGAGAAGGGTGGGGGAGTAGAGAAATAGGTGAGGGAGATTAACAGGTACAAACTTTCAGTTACAAAACAAATGAGTCATGGGTATGAAATGTACAGTGTGGGGAATATAGTCAATAATTATGTAATATCTTTGGTGACAGATGGTAAATAGACTTACCATGATGATCATTTTGAACTGTATAGAAATATCAAATTACTATGTTACATACAAGGAACTAACATAGGATTGTAGGTCAATTATACTTCAAAAACAAACAAACAAACAAACAAACCATAAAAAAAGACATCACATTTGTGGTTACCAGAGGCGGGGTTGAGAGGGAATTGGCTGAAGGTGGTTAAAAGGTACAAATTTCCCATTATAAGATAAATAAGTACTAGGGATGTAATGTACAACATGATAAATATAATTAACACTGCTGTATGTTATATCTGAAAGTTGTTAAGAGGGTAAATCCTAAGAGTTCTTATTGCAAGGGAAAACAATTTTTTTTATTTCTTTAATTTTGCACCTATGTGAGATGATGGATGTTCACTAAACTTACTGTGCTCATCATTTCATGATGTATGTAGGTCAAATCATCATGCTATATGCCTTAAATTTACACAGTGCTGTATGTCAATTATATCTCAATAAAACTGGAAGGAAAAAAGAACTTATTTTCTCTCCAAGTCATTATCTCTGACCCCCTATTTTATTTTCTTCAGTCTCAGGCTCCATGTTGTAGCAGTATGAGAGAAGTAATACAGCCATTACAGCCCCTTATGTTCAAGTAAAGCAGGAAAGAATGTGTCTTTTCCCCAGAAGCCCTAGGAAAGCCTCAGTGTTCATAGACTCTTGTAGGATCATGGGACCATCACTGAACCAACCATTGCACCCTGAGAAATGCAATATGCTGATTGGCTTTGTCTTAGTCAGCTTGGGCTGCTATAACAAAATGCCACAGACTGGGTAGCTTATAAACAAAAGACATTTATTTCTCACAGTTCTGGAGGCTGGGAAATCCAAGATCAAGGTACCAGCATTGTTGAGTTCTGGCAGGGGTTGGGGGAGGGGGTTCTTCCTGGTTCATAGCCAGTGCCTTCTCACAGTGTCCTCACATGGTGGAAAGGGCAAGGGATCTCTATGGGGTCTCTCTTTAAGAACACTAATCCCACTCATGAGGCCTCCACCCTCATGATCTAAGGACCTTCCAAAGGCCTCACTTCCTAATACCATCACACTGGGCATTAGCATTTTAACACGTGAATTTTGAGAGGACACAAACATTCAGACTCTAGAGGCTTAATCTTGGCCATATTTTGCATCCTGGTGTCCCACTCAAATTCACGGCCTATAAAAAGGAGACAAGTGAATCCCCTGGGCATCTATTCATCCTATCTCTGTACAGATAGGATGAATAGATGCCCAGCCACCAAAAAGTAACACCTGTACCCTCACTTCTTTATGCCTTCCCTTGAGTACCTCCAATGCACCTCTCCCCCTATATGGAGGTCATGAGGTAAAGAATATTATTTCTATATTTAATTTCTGCTAACAGGTACTTTTTACGGGGAAAAAAATGCTCAAGTAGCAGCGCCCAGAATATATATTGTAGGAGTTGGCTAATAAGACTCTTCAGTATTCTTCTGCCACCTGTCATTTGGGATCTCTCACCATTCATTATCTGGTAGCAGGCCTGCAGTGTACAGATGGAAAAGTCACCCCAGAGGGAAGAGAGCTGTTACACTCTACCCCCCTTCTGGTTCCACTTCTGTGCAATGCTAATTTAATCAGGCACATGATTCACTCACTCACCTTAAGCTCAAGCCAGACCTCATTCTATTTTTAATGTTTTAATTTTATTATTCACCCACAAATGTATCCACCCCAGTTTAGGTATATTTTTGAATAGTCAGAAGTACAAGCTGAAAGGAAAGGTCTTCTCACTCCTATTCCAGTCCTCCCCAGATCATTCCAAATACTTTGTTCTAAGCCATATATAGCATTAGAAGTTACCTTGAAGCCAGTATTGGAGCGAGTAAATAGCATACTGACTGGAAATCCAAGTCAACATCCAAAATGGTCCTTTCGAGCAACTCCACTGGAAATGAGGGCCAAACCAGTGGGGAAACCTGAGCCGATTCACATGGGGCCAGGTTGGCATGTTTGCGTTATCATGCAGAAACTGAAAGCCTTTGGTCCCATTATCAGATTCGTTATGATCAATCTCAGAGTTTGCAGAAGGTAATTGTAGGTAGAGAAGTGGGAGGAAGAGAAAGAAAGGTGGTAAAATCCCAAGGAAGCTGTAATCACTACCTTTGGATAATAGAAATTCCAAAGCAAGAACATAGGAGGAGAGCTTTGAAAAATAAGAGAGCTGGCTTGCAGGTGTATTTTACTAAAGTCTCGCACAGCTAATTAAAATTCCTTTAGCCGCACTAGTGACTGTGAGTGGGTAGGGGTTATAATGCACTGCTGCTAATTAACCATTAGAACTTGGTCAATAGCTCATGAGTCACCCCATCTCATTTAATAATACCAAATTATGTTTGATTCAGTTACAAAGAAATGCTTAGATGCACCAGTGAAATCCACACTATATAGATAAATGCTTCAATTTGATTTTCAACTTGAAGATAGAGATAATGGAAAATAACCTCACAATATTATTTGCTGTCACATATATGCATGGTAAAATGTGTTCTGATTATCTTTCCAATATTCTGATTTATGGGAGGAAGGGAAGAAGGGAGGTGGTGAAATATACAAGATAATAGTCACATCTAGCAGCAAAATTTACATGAGACACCGCCATGTAAACAACATTCTGAAAAGATCACTCTTGAAGGATAGTCTCCTGCATGATAAATAGTTCTATGCCGAATCAGTAATTATTTGAAACACTAAAAATTATTTTAGACATATTCTAAAGTTCCATCAGAGCCTGTGAAATATCCAATAAATGAAAGTTGTATTTTAAAGTCTGTTAGTGTGTGCATTATAAATTAGCTAATTGAGAAAGTTATTTCAGGAAGAAAAATAGAACATTGTGGATTTTTAAGTAACTAATAATTTTTAAACGTCTCATTGTAAATTTTCACATCTGATAACAGCAGTTTTCAAATCTTGCTATCGATTGACAATGAAGATATTAAACTGTCCTTTCTGTGAAGTTTTTAATAGTCATGGAAAATATGACTGAAAAGTTTTATCATCTAAAGCTGCTTTCCATATATCTTCAATTTAATGAGAAACATTATCGTACAACATTTTTTTCTCATTCAATTACACCAACTGTTATTGAATGCCTACTATTTGGAAAGCAAATTACTAGTGGCTGTGGGAGATACAAGAGCATTTTGGATGCTTAGAAATTAGTGTGCGAAAATAGACAATTGCATAAATAACACTTAAGGCAATGCTATAACAGAAATACCATTATTTTAAAATTAAAGCAGAGCAAATAATATTTTTGTATTTGAAGTAAAAATAATTTTAAATGTTTATTTTTCAAGTTGGTCACTAATACTGTCAGACATTTCTCTAGATAATGGATAATATTGATGGCCAACTAGAAAAATACTCTGGAAGCCCTTAAATGAAATGTAGTACAGTATGGTGCAATGGTTCTCAAACGTGAGTATGAGTCAGTCGGAGAGGGCTTGTTAAAACACATTACTGGGCCCCAGCTCAGAGTTTCTGATTTCGTAGGTCTGGAGTGAGGTCAATTAATGTGCATTTCTAACAAGTTCTCAGGTGATGCTGATGCTGCTGGCCTGGGAGCCACACATCAAGAGACACTGGGAGAGCAGCAGTGCCAGATCACCCAAGTGTGAATCCTGGCTAACTATTTATACCTGCATGATCTTTGGAGCATGCCATCCTCACCTCATCCAAAAACTGCATAATGAGAGCACTGTGGCAGAAACTGCTAGCCAATGACTAAACCTTTGTTTTCGTCTTCCTGGGCCTACAGCTAGGCAATTGTTGGTGTTAGATGTGGACCTGTGACTGAGATCTAGCGAAGGAATATGAGCAGAATTATTCCAGAATATGTGCATCATTTCCAGGCCTGACTCCTAACGACTCCCACACACATCCTTCATGCCCTTTCACTTCTGGCTTGCAGCAAATGAGCATGGGAAACTTAGAAGCATTAAGTTGAACACACCAGAGTCACAAGATGGAAGGAGGCTGGATCCATAAAACAAGACTTGGAAGAGAGCTGCCCGCAGAACAGCAACACCCATTTAGGCTTTACATGACAGAGAAGTTGATTTATTCTTCTTCTTGGTATTCTGACAGCTAGCATGCCATCTGAGACACAGTTGCTCAATAAATGATTGCTTAACTGACACAGAAAAACTTAAGGAATAGATCAGTCTAAGAGCAGACCTGATTGGAGATAAGCTCCACAACATTGGAGATATTTAAGCAAAACCAGAGGGATGCCAATGAAGGGTTCTATAGAAGGTAAACCTAGGGTAGGGGGAGGAGGAATAGGATGAAGGCAGTCAAAAGGTACAAACATCCAGTTTTAAGATAAATAAGTATCGGGGATGGAATATACAACATGTTAAATATAATTAACATTGCTGTATGTTACATATGAAAGTTAGAGTAAATACTGAGAGTGCTCGTCACAAGGAAAACATTTTTTTCTGTTTCTTTAATGTTGTAACTATATGAGATGATGGATGTTTACTATACCTATTATGGTAATAATTTCACAATGTATGTAAGTCAAACCATTATGCTGTACACCTTAAACTTATACAGTGCTGTACGACAATTATATCTCAATAAAACTGGAAGAAAATAAAAGAAGATACTCCTCAATAGGTAGAAGGTTAGGTAAGATCGTCTCCGGGGACCCTTCCAAATATAATATTCTGTGATATTATGCCCTAAATTTAAATGACTAGGATGCAACTTTTGAGAGCTGTGTCTTTCTCCCCAGCTCCGTTTTGTTCCACTCCTTTTTTCCCTTCTTTTCCAAATGTTTCATCTTTCCTTGGTAATTATTCAATCAGCATTCACTGAGCACATAAAATATGCCCAGGCCTGTCCACAAGATACTTGGCACCTAGTTGGGGAAAGTGCTTGTGAAACAACAACACATTTGCAACAACTGATAAACAATACCAAAGAGATCATTAACTGCTACTATAAAATGTGAGCAAGTTGCTTCAAATGTATTACTGTGCATGATAAAGCATATCAGCCCGCTGGACAGGCAATCAAAAAGCTCAAATTCAACTTTCTTTCCTGTAGATAAGCTGTACAAATGTGGGTAAATCATTTAACCTCCCTTCTCCTGTCTATAAAATAAAAATAACAATTCTGTCCAATTTACTAAGGAGCAAAACAGAAAAAAAAATTGATTCACGAGTTAGAGAGCATGATCCTTTGGAATAGAGTGCTCTATTTTGGAACCTATTGTTTGAATTCAGCCTTACTTGCATTGCTTGTTACTCTTTCTACATGTAATCTGAATTTTTGTTGTTAGTGATGGTTCATCTAAGAGTCCTTCATTCCACCTGCCTGCAGTACCCAAAAAACTGCCTGTTTGTGATCATGCTGGAAAAGCACAATAGGCCTCTGGTCCTCCACAGCAAGGAATGTGATCTCTTCATTTTGGACTTATGCCCCCTTCAGTAGCCAGTTGTCACCACTGCTGCCGACCTGCCATCTGCTTGAGTTCAGGGTGCAGGCAGGAGATTCAAATGTTTCAGCAGGACTGGTTAGGCCAGCAGCTGATGACCAACTTGGTGATTATATTTCGTGAGCATTATTTCATGTTCTGGTAGATATACTAAATATCCTTTCATATCTAAAGAGATGGCAAAGAAAAGTTACAAAGAGGAACATTTAATGTTTTTCTAAATGAACATAATGTAATAATAATTGATGTAAAATTGGGCCAGTTCGCCCTGACTAGCTGAGCTTCTTCCCTGCCAGCTGTAAATGCTGCCTCCAGCTGTATTCTTTTCATGGGGAAACAGTTCAAGTTTCTTACATTTTTATCAGAGTCATTTTAAAACCATTTCCAAAATGTTTTCCTCTGGTTCTGTTTTAAAGATTTTTGCATCTGTAATATATTGCTTAGATATTTTCCCCCAGTTAAACCATATGAAAAAGAAATGAATGAAAAGTTCTATTTCAGCTTTTCCAATAGTTTGACTCCATTTCAGATGGCCCCTTGGATCTCTGTGAGCTGTATTTATAAAAGGTCTCTTGTCTGATAATTCTTTTGTATTCCAAACTTGTTACAATGTTATTAAGAACAGTGAACAGAGACTCGGGAAAGAAAATTAAGTATTTCACTGTTCTGTGTTTTTAACTTAGCTATAGAGGAAGGACTTTTCCACAAATGCTGTAAATCAGTGCCTCTTAGACTTTAACGTGCATAGGATTCACCTTAGGAGCTTATTAAAATGCAGATTATGACTCAAGAGTTCTGGGGTAGGGCCTGAGAGTCTGCATTTCTAACAAGTTCCCAGATAATGCTGATGCTGCTGGTCCAAAACTCTAAAGTTTAAGTCAACTTTCAGCTTCCACCTCTGTCTCAACAGATCTTGGGGTGAGAATCAGCTGAACCAGTTTCTCACAACTCTTTACAAAGGTAAGGAGATTTACTTTAACTTTTTAAATTCAATAAAAATAAAGTGGGGTCAACACCAAGTAGAAAGATGTCCTGGTAAGAATGGGTCAAAGATACATGAGATTCAATTAAAGAAAGAAAGCAAATTTATTCTGTATGGCATTCAGAAGTGGAGTAAATAAAATACTATTAGAGGCTGTTTTGTAAAGACCTATTCTGTTTTGGTTGGTACAACCTCTGGGTGAAATCTTCTCCCTAGGATTCTAAGAAATATTCTTCACTCTAGATGTCTTGCTTCCTATTGAATTTAGTTGCTTGCTCAAGAATGTAAACATAAACAGACAATGGTGTCCTTAATCTCTTTAATCCAAGAAGCTGTCTGACCTCTGTCTTCCAATTTAGGAACCTCTTTCAGCAAAATTCTCAGATTGCTAAGGAGTACTTAGTCTTTCCAAGTTGTTATATCCACACTGAAAGAAGGGATATACTTTTCTCCAATCTCTGCTTCTCGCGTCTTTAGATGCCCATTTTCAGTTATCCAGTGCGTTAATAACCATTAGTCATTTTACAGGCAAATCTGAACTTATTAATTATGGAAGTTCATTCCACAAACAATGGAAGAACCTCATGAAGTCTATTAACCCCAGAGAAGGACAGTCACCTAAAAAAGGTAACCAGAAAGACAGAAGGAATGTAATAACGAATTGATTAAAAAAATGAAGTTGATGGTTGTGTTGCCAAAGTTGCTCCAGGTTTTTGCTCAAAACCCATCAACCCTCACCCCCCACCACCTTTAGCAGGACTGCTTTGCTCAAAACCTGCCAACCCCCGCAACCTTTAGCAGGAGTTAACGTAAATCTTTAAGTTAAAGTGTCCAGAGATAAGAAAGGAAGCTACAAACAAACAAAGAAACAAGATAGAACAAGCTGGGACCAAGATGGCTATGAATCTGACCTCCTGCAGACCCTGAGTCTCATTATTCGCTGATTTTACTACATTAGCATATCAAATGACACACCTACCAGCAGCCATGACCAGATATTAATAGGACCCAGAGAGAATACAAAGTGGGTGGCACCCCACTCCCTCGGAAAAAGCCCTGCCCTTTCCCCGGTAGAATAATGCATATACCTTCCCATCATTAGCCTCACTCCTCCTCCCTTTGCCTTCACTCTTTAAAATCAAGTCCCTCTCGCCACGTGGGGAAGAAGATGATCTGTGAACTTAGTTCCCCTTCTCCATTCTTTGGCCACTGAAAAAAGTGCTGTGCCGATCTCAGCTTTGGTTTCGTTATTTGCCTACTAGAACCCAAACGGAGGCAGAAGGCTTGGCCAGGCTAGGGCCCGAGCTGGGTCCATACAACTTAATTTGGTAACAGTTATTTTTCTCACTTACCCTTACCTGCTGAGACTGCTCATGCCCATCTCTTCTTTACCAAATGGCAGGTAGAAAAGGACAACTGGAAGAAGCAAATGCTTCTTCCTACCTTTGTTTTCTACCCACCTCTATTCCTCCTGCTACTCTTTATTATTTCAGAGTTTGTCTGACATAGTTATTCAGTCAGGTTCTATGTTATTACTAATTTTACAGAGCCAATGGCTAGTGTGGTGCTGTGACATATAATGGATGCTCAATAAATATTTGCTAAATGAATGAATGAGTATATTACCCATATGGTAATTCATTATTTAAATCTTCTTGCACCTTTTCCTGAGTCAGTAAGAGAATGGAAAAAATACACATTGACATTTAAACACATATGTACACTGTAAAACTGGAATGAGTAATCTATTTGGTTTTTATTCAGAATAAGGGATAAAAATGCATTTCTTTTAATTAATTTTCTGAATACCAAGACCAGTGAAATGCCTTTTCATACTTAGCAGAATCACTTAAATATCGGGCTGGCCAAAAAGTTCGTTCGGGGTTTTCCACGTTACAGAAAATCCGAACGAACTTTTTGGCCAACACAATATTTGCCCCAGGAAGTGGTTTATGACTCAGACAGCTTTTCTTAATTTAAAAGTAAAGATCACATCTCACTTATCTGACTTTGGAGCTCTTGGTACTTTGAAATCACTACTATCTGTGGTAGACACTGATGTGCTATCCTGATCTCCCTTCAGTGAAGGGTTTGTTGCCTCAGCTGCTGGCAGTGCTGTTGGCAGGCAGCCTTCAGCTGTCAGCCCCTTCATGGTTGCCTCAGCTGCAAAGAGCCATCTGGCCCAATTCCCCTAACCCAATGACCCGCATCCAATGAACAATCAATGCAAGAGTAAAAAGATGTGGCCATCTTGACCCAACTTGGAACAACTCTGAAGAGCCATTCTAGTTTCAGAGCTCTCTGTAAGGTAGGCCATGGCTGTTGTCAGGCCTACCTTGTACCTCAACTTCTCCCTCTTTCCAAGCCCTGCTCCCTTCCCCTATGCCCCAACGGCACTCCCTAATAAATATTTTGCATGTCAAACTTCATCTCAAAGTCGGCTTCCTGGGGAGCTCTACCTATGATAATATTATTTCCATGCTCTCCTTATACAAAATACTGAAAATGTAAGTATCCACTGAAGAAAAAGTGCTGCATTTTGTGAAGTCTACTCTCTGAGAGGACACTTGTTCTGGGTCAGAGCTACTTGACAAAAATCCACATTGCCAACGTTACTGTTCCCTAGTACATTTTGATTTCATCATTATGTTGATGTCACAGGGGAGTGGACCAGGAGTCATATTGACATAGTGATTCCCTTATAGTGGAAAGAGGCTCATTTGAGGTTCTTTCCTTGTACTACAGGGTTAGAGTTGGTACTAGTTTCTAAGTTGACCTTCCTCCAATCATCCCATGCTAACATGAACTAAGCTCTGGAAATTTCTCTTCTTCCCTGAAGAAACTATGTAGCACCCAGAAACATGTGACTTTGGAAGACCAACCTTAGAAATTTTCTCTGGATTGTTAATTCACCCCATCACCAGCCCTTCTGGGGCTCTAGTCTGCTTGCTTTGTAGTCTTCCCTCCCAAATTTATTTATGATGTTTATATGATGTACTGATCATTTCAGGCAGAGAGGGGTAGGGAGAGATCTCCATGGTGAGAGTTCTTTTGGTTGTCTCCATGGTGATCTCTGCATAGCTAATAAATCCACAACTTAATTTTATTTATCTTGAAATCACCAATGGCTTCAGCTTTGGAATATGTGTGGGTGAAGCCATCAGGGCTCATAGTGCAACTTGCAAAGCAAGTAGTACCAAGCTTCATTAGAGACTCAGTCTATCTTTTCCATTTCTTTTTTTCCTTTCTTTAGGAACTGAAGGTCTCATATGTTTTGTACTTTGTTTCCTCCCTACACCTTCATTATAAAATAGAGACTAAGGTATAAATAAATGACAAAGCAGTGTATTACCTTCATCTAGGGGATTGCTTTTTAAATAGAAACAAGGGAATGAATCTCTAAGGAAGTTCAGGAATCGAGAAAATATGTGAATGGGGAAGAGCAAGAAGAGGCTGGGGAAAACAAAACCTATCCATTGATTACTCTGTACTCCATTTTCCCCATCTGTAAAAGGGGATAGTAATATTATCTACCTCTGAGGGTTGTTGAATGAATTAAATAAGATATGACATCTAAAGTGCTTAGAATAATATTTGGCTTGTTCAGTTACTGCTATTTTTATATTAATATTTATTTTTATTCATAAGGACAAATTAGGAAAAGTTCCCTTCTTCACATTTAACCTGAAGTATTAAATTACCAAAAGTCTGGTCTTTCCCTTTTTGGGGAAGTTGTGAAGCCTTGCTATTCAAACAGTGGTCCAAGGACCAGAAGTATCAACCACAGCAGGGCGCCTGTTAGAAGTCCAGAATATCAAGCCCCACTCCAGATGTACTAAAGCAAAATCTGCATTTTAACAAGATTCTCTGGTGATTCTTACACATATTAAAGTTCGAGGAGCCTTGAAGTAGGTATTGATGTCCCAAATTGGGACTTTGGAATCAAAGAGACCCAAGCTCAATTTACTAGCTGTGGGACCTTGGGCAAGTTACTTAGTATCTCCTAGTCTTAGGTCCCTCATGTGTAAAATATGGGATAATCACATCTAGTTAGTAGGGTTGTGGTGAGGATTAAATGTGAAACTATGTAAAGTACTTACTGATGTGAGTGCTGAGCAAATACCAAGTGCTTTATGAATTGTGGCTATAACTACTCTCAAAACAATCTCCAGGCTTTTGAAACATGTAGTTTCAAGCTCCCAAGGGCAAAGAACTCGACTTCATCCAGCGCAGGATTGTTCACACATTCATATGATTTTAAAGATACACAAGGAATGTTAGGGATCATCTTAGATAAATCAAAAGAAAAAATGGTTAGGTCTATTTTGTATTGGAAAGCTTGGTTGGTGGGGGAAAGATTTTCCTTTGTATCTCTCTGAGTCTTCCACTGCCCTGCTGGGTAAGATACATTCAGGTTAGACACAGAGGTGATCAGCTGGCCATGACAGGTAGAGGAGTACCAACAGGTATAGCCAAGCATTGGAATCTTTTAGACATGATTCTCCTTGCCAGTGAAGGTGAACAGCTTGCTCAGGTCTATGAACTGAAAATATAACACTCCCAGAAACTCTTTGAAGACTGGAAACAGAAGTTGTTGAACTCAGATTGGCAAGCACAGGTTCTACATTCTCAAATGTATTTCACTTTCATCTCATGGTTAAGAGCTGGGGCTCAGGCATCAAATCACTAGGGTTCAAATTTCATCATATGTAAAATAGGGATTTGTTATAGCTCCTCTCTCTAAAGATGTCCAGGAGAATTCAGTGAGATAATCTATGTAAAGCTGTTAGCACAGTACCTGGTTTAGAGTGAGCTCTCAATGTTGTTGTAGTTATCACACTTGCTGCTTCTGCTTTCCCTAGAATCCTACATTTGGTATGTCTGGGTCCAGCCTATTTTCTTGAACTCAACAGTGATTTGGGGGTTACATCCAGCCTCTAACTAGATCTATCACAACAGTTTGGTTAGAAGAATTAGAGTTAAAATTATGACACACCAATGGAAAGGGGAGACTACTTAGTAGGAGGTTTCCACATAATGCTCAGTCATCTAGGAAGTGCCCTTGGGAGAACAAATTTCATTGTTGTTAAAGTGCTAGTACAGCCAGGCTCTCAGAGACTGTTAGCCATTTGCAGGCTTTTAATGAGTTCCCCAAGGAGAAGCAGAAGCTACCACACCAGCAAGCCTTTCCTCACACCTGAATTGTTTATCATTCAGTTGCTGGTGCTCTGGAGACTAACATACTGGTACTCTTTGCTACAGAATACTGAAACAACAAACTTGACAAATTCTTGATCAACAAGTGCTGGCAATGCAGACCCATTTAGAAATGGAATGGAGTGGATAACGTGAAAACTTGGACTATTTTCCATGGGACTTCTGGAAATAGAATATAGTAAGGAATTGGGATACTTCAGTTACCTGAACTAGTCAATCTACACTGGGACAAATGACAAGGTTTTGAATGTACTTCCACAGCCTGACTGAAATATTACTTTGAGTGTAATCAGTACTAGATATCAAAGGAACCTCATCACAGGATCTTCTGTGTTTAAGAAAGAAAGCTCCCCTGTTTCCCACATTGTAATTCATTAACATCCCACCATCTCTCCACAGAATGGTCTGTGTTTTCTACCCAACAAGAGAACCAACCTACTCTCTGGGGTAGGATTGAGTCACAAAGAGAAGAAAAACGGGGGGTGTTGGAGGAGAAGGCAAAACATGGAGCAGAATTCTAACAAGCTTGCTCAGTCTGACAGGACTGGTTCTAATGAATTTTACAAGATTTTTAAAGTATTCATAAGTTTAAATAACATTTTTGGTGACAAAAATAATATATGTTCCTTGCTGAAAACAGAAGAGTATTAAAAAAATAAGTTATTCATAATTAAATCACCAGAAGTTAACATTTTGATATATTAAATTCTGGGCAATTTTCTCTGTTTATATTAGTTCTAATTAACATAACTGGGATTATTTATAAACATGATTATTAATGTCTAAGTAATAATCCATAATGTGTCACAATTTCAACATCCTTGGGCATTTAAGATATTTCCCAAATTTTTGCTATTATAAATAATATTGTGACAAATCTTTTTTTAAATTGAAGAATAGCTGATTTACAATATTGTGTTAGTTTCAGATGTACAGCAAAGTAATTTGGTTATACAAGTATATGTATATACCTATATTCTTTTTTTTATTCTTTTCCATTATATTTTATTGCAAGATATTGAGTATAGTTCCCAGTGCTATACAATAAATTCTTGTTGTTTATCTATTTTATATACAGTATATGCATCTGTTAATCACATGCTCCCAACTTATCCCTCCTCCCCGCCTTCCCCTTTGGTAACCATAAGTTTGTTTTCTAAGTCTGTCTGTTTCTGTTTTGTAAATAAATTCATTTGTACTATTTTTTAGATTCCACATATAAGTGATATCATATTTGTCTTTGTCTGACTTAATTCACTTAGTATGATAATCTCTAGGTTCATCCATGTTGCTACAAATGGCATTATTTCATTCTTTTTTATGGCTGAGTAGTATTCCATTGTATATATACATACCACATCTTCTTTATCCATTCACCTGTTCATGTATACTTAGGTTGCTTCCATGTCTTGGCTATTGTAAATAGTGGTTTGAACATTGGGGTGCATATATCTTTTCAAATTAGAGCTTTCATCTTTTCCAGATATATGCCCAAGAGTGGGATTGCTGGATCATATGGTAACTTTATCTTTAGTTTTTTAAGGAACTTCCATACTGTTTTCCATAGTGGCTGCACCAATTTACATTCCCACCAACAGTGTAAGAGGGTTCCCTTTTCTCTACACCCTTTCCAGCACTTATTTGTAGACTTTTTGATGATGGCCATTCTGACCAATGTAAGGTGATACCTCGTTGTACTTTTGATTTGCATTTCTCTAATAATTGGTGATGTTCAGCATCTTTTCACATGCCTTTGGCCATCTGTACGTCTTCTTTAAAGAAATATCTATTTAGATCTTTTGCCCATTTTTTGATTTTTTGTTTGTTTTGTTTTGTTACTGAGTAGTATGAGCTGTTTCTATATTTTGGAAATTAAGCCCTTGTCGGTCGCATCATTTGCAAACATTTTCTCCCAGTCCATAGGTTGTCTTTTCGTTGTTTGTTTAAAATTAATTAATTAATTTTTGGCTGTGTTGGGTCTTTGTTGCTGCGCATGGGCTTTCTCTAGTTGCAGCGAGTGGGCGCTACTCTTTGTTGTGGTGTGCAGGCTTCTCATTGCGGTGGCTTCCCTTGTTGCGGAGCACGAGCTCTAGGCACGTGGGCTTCAGTAGTTGTGGTTTGCAGGCTCCAGAGTGCAGGCTCAGTAGTTGTGGCGCACAGGCTTATTGGTCCACGGCATGTCGGATCATCCCAGGCCAGGGCTCGAACCCATGTCCTCTGCATTGCAAGGCAGATTCTTAACCACTGTGCCACCAGAGAAGCCCTGTCTTTTCGTTTTGTTTATGGTTTACTCTGCTGTGCAAAAGCCTGTAAGTTTGACTAGGTCCCATTTGTTATTTTTGCTTTCATTTCTATTGCCTTGGGAGACTGACCTAAGAAAACATTGCTATGATTTATGTCAGAATATTTTGCCTATGTTCTCTTCTAGGAGTTTTACGGTGTCATGTCTTAAGTCTTTAAGCCATTTTGAGTTTATTTTTGTGTATGATGTGAGGGAGTATTCTAACTTCATTGACTGACATGCGGCTGCCCAGCTTTCCCAACACCACTTGCTGAAGAGACTATCTTTTCTCCATTGTATATTCTTGCCTCCTTTGTTGAAGGAAAAATCTGGACAAATCTTCTTTTGTAAAACTTTGCCTGGCTATCCAATTGTTTCCTTAGGATAGATGCTTAGAAGTTAAATGCCTCAATGAAAGGGTAGGAACATATTTAAGATTCTTAGTACAATTGCCAAGTTGCTTCACAAAACGATTGTCCCAATATATCTTCCCATGAGCAATGTATAAACATGCCCTTCCAAGAGCACTAGTGACTACATGGAGTGTTATCTTGGATCATTCTTTTCTAATTTCACGGTCAAAACCATTATCTCATTACCTTGCCATTCTTTTATTTTTTAATGCAATTTATCATTTCACACATAAATATATTGACCATTTGTGGGTTATTTCTTTTTCTTTTGTGATTTGTTCATGACCATGGCCCGTATCTTCTACTGGGCAGTTAGTTTTTTCTCAATGTTTTATTAGCATCTCTATATATTAAAACATATTAGTTCTTTATTATATTTTTTGCACTTATATTTTACCATTAATTTTAATTTATGGTGGATTTTCATTGTTATCATTGCACAAAAATTTGGAATTCTCATGCAGTCAAATCTGTTTGCCTTTTCCTTTAAGATTTTTTCACATTGCTTTTATTCTTGTAAATCTTCCCCCATTTGAAGAACAAGTGAATATTTACCCATACTTTCTCTTAACCAGCAAAACCAGTTTTATTAACTATAAAAA
The DNA here is from genome assembly GCF_011762595.2 of Tursiops truncatus. Classification (NCBI taxonomy): domain Eukaryota; kingdom Metazoa; phylum Chordata; class Mammalia; order Artiodactyla; family Delphinidae; genus Tursiops; species Tursiops truncatus. The sequence continues at coordinate 111,475,044 of NC_047055.1, read as the reverse complement.
TGCTTATTTGAAGGTAGAATGTGGTCAGAATGATTTCACTTTCCTCACTATAACTAAACTAGTCATAAAGCACAAGAATTTGGTGACACTCATGAATTGACTATAGATATTACCATCTCAGGACTTCAATGAAATTACCTTTAAGATGATTTCACAGAGTACTTGAGAAAAAAAGGATCAAAAAGATGTCAGATATAAGTGAAAACATACCATATTTGTCTTTCTCTGTCTGACTTATTTCACTAAGTGTGGAATCTAAAATATAAAATGAACAAACATACCACAACAGAAACAGACTCACAGATACAGAGAACAAACTAGTGGTTACCAGAGGGGTAGGGATAGGGGCAGAATAGGCAAAGGGGATTAAGGGGTACAAACTACTAGATATTAAAAAAAAAAAAGTTACAAGAATGTATTGTACGACACAAGGAATATAGTCATACTTTGTATGGAGTGTAATCTGTAAAAATATTGAATTACTATGTTGTACACCTGAAACTAATCATATTGTAAGTCAACTATACTTCAATTAAAGAAAAAAACATGTCAGAAAAGAATAGTAACTGTTATAAAAGTGAAATTGAAACTAAACCCTTCAGAGAAGTTCCATACTTCTGATTCATTGAATGGAACAACTTTATATTATCCTTGTCGTCATTCAGTTAGCTTCATTTGCAACAAATATTTAAGAAATATCAAGTACTCAGATACCATCATAGTATATTACCAAAACTGTCTAATACTGATTGACTCTGCAAAGGCCTTTCTTGCAATGCAACAAACACACTTCAAAATAATTGAAGACACTACAATTGTAAATTTGTTAACAAATTTTAACCCAATAATCCATGTTTCCATAATGAATACACAAACAGAAAAATGTATGAACTCACATAACGTAAACACATGAAAAGAAGACAGGGATGGAGAGAGGAGGGGTGGTAAAAAGGCAGCTGAATTCATTAGTTCCTATAAAAGTCTAAAAATATTTCCACCCAAATTTATTCTCTGAAAAATGAAAGAGATGTGTAAGACTGTGCCCACGTCAGAGAAAACAGAGTCTACATCGAGAAGGAGGAGGGGAAAGCACTGGTTGTCAGGAAGCCACCACAGTCTCTGCCAACACCATTATCAGTGACAGCTGGTTTCCAGAAGAGTACCTTCAAGGAACCATTAATCAGAGAATAATGGGGACGACAAAAGGCAATGCTTCTCAACTATTTAGCATACTGTTAGCAATAGATTCCCATGGCATATATACTATGTGCAGGAATAGTGTGCTGGACCGCATGTTCTCAATAAATATATGGTAGATTGGGGGAGACCGATTGCACTAATAGTCCCAGTTTTTAATGCATCCTTGTATCCATGCCCTTTTATAGTGCCCTCTCACACTGCCTTTGGGCCTGACCATGTGACATGCTTTGACCAAATGAAGAGTTACAAACTTGATGCAAGCAGAGGCTTGAAAAGCCACTCCTGTGGTTCCGATTTCAGTAGGCCTGGAATGGGCAGGGTGCAAGCATGTGCATTTTGAAAATACTCCTTAGGTGATTCAGATATGCACTCTTCTTTAAAAATCTCTGACTTAGAATGTTCCACAAGTCCTAAAGACTGTGAACACAGTATCTCAGGATTGTTATATAGTCCTAAGACATTAATACCTGAAAGAAGCTTTTATGGAAATGGATTTTCAGATTCTGAAACCACTGAAAACTCTTGATGTTATCCAGCGTGTAGCACTAAAATAATATAAATTGTTTAATAAAGTAATTTTAGAGCTGAAAATGTGCTTAGAAATCTAACTCACTTATTTTGCAAAAGAAGAAACTAACTCCACCTTAAGGAACAGTGGTAGCACCAGGGCCAAATCCCACGCCTCTTGGTTTTCACTTAATCATAGAAAATCTAAAAAGTATTTTCAAACGTTAGTTTTAATTTCATCTACTACTACTTTTTCTCATCAGCCCTATTAATTTCACTAAAATGAATTAATTTAAGATTTATCTCCTTTTATTTTTTCCTCTCAGTAGTAGAGATGCTAATAAATGTGAAACAGTAAAAAATAAGCTTCTTCTAGTGTCAGGAAGGAGGAACAACAACAGGAATAGGCAGGCGTAAAAGATCTGGGAGAAGAGGGTTCTAGACAGAAGAAATAGCAAGTATGTATGAGGAAGAATAAGAGGTTCATAGGACTTGAGTGACATAAGAGAGGCAGAAAATTGTAGGACATGATGGCAGAAAGATTAGCAGTCCCTGTCCTATACTTACTTGGGTTCACCTCTGTCTCTCACTGCAATTATTTGCAAGGTCTTTGATAACTACATATATTTGAGCGAGATTTCTGATTTCCAATAATGGGAGACTCAGTTATTCTGACCAAACCACCAGAGGAAAACAAAAATACTGAGGGAAGGACTTTTGTTTTTTGTTTTGTTTTGTTTTTTTCTTTTACAAATCTCTTACAAAGCAAAAGATCTAATAACAAAAGCAAAATAAATCAGGAATCCAAAAAGTGCACAAGGAAGCCACTTCTACACTGAGGACATTGCGTATTTTTTTTTTTAATATCTTTATTGGAGTATAATTGCTTTACAATGTTGTGTTAGTTTCTGCTGTATAACAAAGTGAATCAACTATTCATATACATATATTCCCATAGCCCCTCCCTCTTGCGTCTCCCTCCACCCTCCCTATCCCACCCCTCTAGGTGGTCACAAAGCAACGAGCTGATCTCCCTGTGCTATGCGGCTGCTTCTCACTAGCTATCTATTTTACATTTGGTCATGTATATATGTCGATGCAACTCTCTCACTTCGTCCCATCTTACACTTCTCCCTCCCAGTGTCCTCAGGTCCATTCCCTACGTCTGCGTCTTTATTCCTGTCCTGCCCCTAGGTTCTTCAGAGCCATTTTTTTTTAGATTCCATATACTTGTGTTAGCATATGATATGTGCTTTTCTCTTTCTGACTTACTTCACTGTGTGACAGACTCTAGGTCCATCCACTTCACTACAAATAACTCAATTTTGTTTCTTTTTGTGGCTGAGTAATATTCCATTGTATATATGTGCCACATCTTCTTTATCCATTCATATGTCGATGGACACTTAGGTTGCTACCATGTCCTGGCTATTGTAAATAGTGCTGCAATAAACATCGTGGTACATGTCTCTTTTTGAATTATAGTTTTCTCAAGGTATAGGCCCAGTAGTGGGATTGCTGGGTCATATGGTAGTTCTATTTTTAGTTTTTTAAGGAACCTCCATACTGTTCTCCATAGTGGCTGTATCAATTTACATTCCCAACAACAGTGCAAGAGGGTTCCCTTTTCTCCACACCCTCTCCAGCATTTATTGTTTCTAGATTTTTTGATGATGGCCATTCTGACCAGTGTGAGGTGATACCTCATTGTAGTTCTCATTTGCATTTCTCTAATGATCAGTGACGCTGAGCATCCTTTCATGTGTTTGTTGGCAATCTGTATATCTTCTTTGGAGAAATGTCTATTTAGGTCTTCTGCCCATTTTTGGATTGGGTTGTTTGTTTTTTTGATATTAAGCTGCATGAGCTTCTTGTATATTTTGGATATTAATCCTTTGTCAGTTGCTTTGTTTGCAAATATTTTCTCCCATTCTGAGGCTTGTCTTTCCGTCTTGTTTACGGTTTCTTTGCCATACAAAAGCTTTTAAGTTTCATTAGGTCCCATATGTTTATTTATTTATTTATTTTTAACATCTTTATTGGAGTATAATTGCTTTACAATGGTGTGTTAGTTTCTGCTTTATAACAAAGTAAATCAGTTATACATATACATATGTTCCCATATCTCTTCCCTCTTGCATCTTCCTCCCTCCCACCCTCCCTATCCCACCCCTCTAGGTGGTCACAAATCACTTAGCTGATATCCCTGTCCTATGCGGCTGCTTCCCACTAGCTATCAACCTTACGTTTGGTAGTGTATATATGTCCATGCCTCTCTCTTGCTTTGTCACAGCTTACCCTTCCCCCTCCCCACATCCTCAAGTCCATTCTCTAGTAGGTCTGTGTCTTTATTCCCGTCTTACCCCTAGGTTCTTCATGACCTTTTTTTTTTTCTTAGATTCCGTATATATGTGTTAGCATACGGTATTTGTTTTTCTCTTTCTGACTCACTTCACTCTGTATGACAGACTCTAGGTCCATCCACCTCACTACAAATAACTCAATTTTATTTCTTTATATGGCTGAGTAATATTCCATTGTATATATGTGCTACATCTTCTTTATCCATGCATCTGTTGATGGACACTTAGGTTGCTTCCATGTCCTGGCTATTGTAAATAGAGCTGCAATGAACACTGTGGTACATGACTCTTTTTGAATTATGGTTTTCTCAGGGTATATGCCCAGTAGTGGGATTGCTGGGTCATATGGTAGTTCTATTTGTAGTTTTTTAAGGAACCTCCATACTGTTCTCCATAGTGGCTGTATCAATTTACATTCCCACCAACAGTGCAAGAGGGTTCCCTTTTCTCCACACCCTCTCCAGCATTGATTGTTTCTAGATTTTTGATGATGGCCATTCTGACAGGTGTGAGATGATATCTCATTGTAGTTTTGATTTGCATTTCTCTAATGATAAATGATGTTGGGCATTCTTTCGTGTGTTTGTTGGCAATCTGTATATCTTCTTTGGAGAAATGTCTATTTATGTCTTCTGCACATTTTTGGATTGGGTTGTTTGTTTTTTTGTTATTGAGCTGCTTGTAAATTTTGGAGATTAATCTTTTGTCAGTTGCTTCATTTGCAAATATTTTCTCCCATTCTGAGGGTTATCTTTTGGTCTTGTTTATGGTTTCCTTGCTGGGCAAAAGCTTTTAAGTTTCATTAGGTCCCATTTGTTTATTTTTGTTTTTATTTCCATTTCTCTAGGAGGTGGGTCAAAAAGGATCTTGCTGTGATTTTGGTCAAAGAGTGTTCTTCCTATGTTTTCCTCTAAGAGTTTGATAGTGTCTGGCCTGACATTTAGGTCTTTAATCCATTTTGAGTTTATTTTTGTGTATGGTGTTAAAGAGTGTTCTAATTTCATTGTTTTACGTGCAGCTGTCCAGTTTTCCCAGCACCAGTTACTGAAGAGGCTGTCTTTTCTCCATTGTATATTATTCCTCCTTTATCAAAGATAAGGTGACCATGTGTGCATGGGTTTATCGCTGGGCTTTCTATCCTGTTCCCTTGATCTATACTTCTCTTTTTGTGCCAGTACCATACTATCTAGATTACTGTAGCTTTGTAGTATAGTCTGAAGTCTGGGAGCCTGATTCCTCCAGCTCTGTTTTTCTTTCTCAAGAAAAACTTTGGCTATTCGGGATCTTTTGTGTTTCCATACAAATTGTGAATTTTTTTGTTCTCGTCTGTGAAAAATGCCAGTGGTCATTTGATAGGGATTACACGGAATCTGTAGATCACTTTGGGTAGTATAGTCATTTTCACAATGTGGATTCTTCCAATCCAAGAACATGGTATATCTCTCCATCTTTTTTTATCATCTTTAATTTCATCAGTGTCTTATAGTTTTCTGCATACAGGTCCTTTGCCTCCTTAGGGAGGTTTATTCGTAGATATTTTGTTCTGTTTATTGTAATGGTAAATGGGAGTGTTTCCTTAATTTCTCCTTCAGATTTTTCATCATTAGTGTATAGTAATGCAAATTTCTGTGCATTAATTTTGTATACTGATACTTTACCAAATTCATTGATTAGCTCTAGAGGCTTTCTGGTAGCACCTTAAGGATTCTCTATGTATAGTATCATGTCATCTGCAAACAGTGACAGTTTTACTTCTTCTTTTCTCACCTGGATTCCTTTTATTTCTTTTTCTGCTCTGATTGCTGTGGCTAAAACTTCCAAAACCATGTTCAATAAAAGCAGTTAGAGTGGGCAACCTTGTCTTGTTCATGATCTTAGAGGAAATGGTTCTAGTTTTCAACCATTGAGAATGACGTTGTCTGTGGGTTTGTCACATATGGCCTTTATTATGTTGAGGTAGGTTCCCTCTATGCCCACTTTTTGGAGACTTTTTATCATAAACGGGTGTTGAATTGTGTCAAAAGCTTTTCCTGCATCTATTGAGATTATTATATGGTTTTTATCCTTCAGTTTGTTAATATGGTTTATCACATTGATTGATTTGCATATATTGAAGAATCCTTGCATCCCTGGGATAAACCCCACTTGATCATGGTGTATGATCCTTTTAATGTGCTATTGGATTCTGTTTGCTAGTATTTTGTTGAGGATTTTTGCATCTATGTTCATCAGTGTTATTGGCCTGTAGTTTTCTTTTTTTGTGACATCTTTGTCTGGTTTTGGCATCAGGGTGATGGTGGCCTCGTAAAATGAGTTTGGGAGTGTTCCTCCCTCTGCTATACTTCAGAAGAGTTTGAGAAGGATAGGTGTTAGCTCTTCTCTAAATGTTTGATAGAATTTGCCTGTGAAGCCATCTAGTCCTGGGCTTTTGTTTATTGGAAGATTTTTAATCACAGTTTCAATTTCAGTGCTTGTGATTGGTCTGTTCATATTTTCTATTTCTTCCTGGTTCCGTCTTGGAAGGTTGGACTCTTCTAAGAACTTGTCCATTTCTTCCAGGTTGTCCATTTTACTGGCATATAATTGCTTGTAGTAGTCTCTCATGATCCTTTGTATTTCTGCAGTGTCACTTGTTACTTCTTTTTTCATTTCTAATTCTGTTGATTTGAGTCTTCTCCCTTTTTTTCTTGATCAGTCTGGCTAATGGTTTATCAATTTTGTTTATCTTCTCAAAGAACCACGTTTTAGTTTTATTGATCTTTGCTATTGTTCCCTTCATTTCTTTTCATTTATTTCTGACCTGATCTTTATGATCTCTTTCCTTCTGCTAACTTTGGGGTTTTTTGTTTCTTCTTTTTCTAATTGCTTTAGGTTTAAGGTTAGGTTGTTTATTTGAGATTTTTCTTGTTTCTTGAGGCAGGGTTGAATAGCTATAAACTTCCCTCTTAGAACTGCTTTTACTGCATCGCATAGGTTTTGGGTTGTCGTGTTTTCATTGTCATTTGTTTCTAGGTATTTTTTGATTTCCTCTTTGATTTCTTCAGTGATCTCTTGGTTATTTAGTAGCGTGTTGCTTAGCCTCCATGTGTTTGTATTTTTTACAGTTTTTTCCCGGTAATTGATATCTAGTCTCATAGCATTGTGATTGGAAAAGATACTTGATATGATTTCAACTTTCTTACATTTACCGAGAATTGATTTGTGAACCAAGACATGATGTATCCTCGAGATGTTCTATGAGCACTTGAGAAGAAATTGTATTCTGTTGGTTTTGGATGGAATGTCCTATAAATATCAGTTAAGTCTATCTGTTCTAATGTGTCTATTAAAGCTAGTGTTTCTTTCTTTATTTTCATTTTGGATGATCCGTTCTTTGGTGAAAGTGGGGTGTTAAAATCCCCTACTATTATTGTGTTACTGTCGATTTCCCCTTTGTTTGCTGTTAGCATTTGCCTTATGTATTGAGGTGCTCCTATGTTGGGTGCATAACTATTTACAATTGTTATATCTTCTTGGATTGATCCCTTGATCATTATGTAGTGTCCTTCCTTGTCTCTTGTAGTCTTTAAAGTATATTTTGTCTGATAAGAGTATTGGTATTCCAGCTTTGTTTTGATTTCCATTAGCATGGAATACCTTTTTCCAACTGCATGGAATATCTTTTCCCATCCCCTCACTTTCAGTCTGTATGAGTCCCTAGGTCTGAAGTGGGTCTCTTGTACACAGCATATATTGGTCTTGTTTTGCTATCCATTCAGCCAGTCTGCGTCTTTTCTTTGGAGCATTTAATCCATTTACATTTAAGGTAATATCAATATGTATGTTCCTATTCCCATTTTCTTAATTGTTTTGGGTTTGTTATTGTAGGTATTTTCCTTCCCTTGTGTTTCCTGCCTAGAGAAGTTTCTTTAGCATTTGTTGTAAAGCTGGTTTGGTGGTGCTGAATTCTCTTAGCTTTTGCTTGTCTGTAAAAGTTTTAATTTCTCCGTCAAATCTGAATGAAATTCTTGCTGAGTAGAATAATCTTGGTTGTAGGTTTTTCCCTTTCATCACTTTAAATATGTCGTGCCACTCCCTTCTGGCTTGCAGAGTTTCTGCTGAAAGATCAGCTGTTAACCTTTTGGGGATTCCTTTGTATGTTATTTGTTGTTTTTCCCTTGCTGCTTTTAATATTTTTTCTTTGAATTTAATTTTTGATAGCTTGATTAATATGTGTCTTGGTGTCTTTCTCCTTGGATTTATCCTGTGTGGGACCTCTGCGCTTCCTGGACTTGACTGACTCTTTCCTTTCCCATGTTAAGGAAGTTTTCAACTGTAATCTCTTCAACTATTTTCTCAAACCCTTTATTTTTCTCTTCTTCTTCTGGGACCCCTAGAATTCAAATGTTGGTGCATTTAATGTTGTTCCAGAGGTCTCTGAGACTGTTGTCAACTCTTTTCATTCTTTTTTCTTTATTCTGCTCTGTGGCTGTTATTTCCATTATTTTATCTTTCAGGTCACTTATCTGGTCTTCTGCCTCAGTTATTCTGCTATTGATTCCTTCTAGAGTATTTTTAATTTCATTTATTGTGTTTTTCATCATTGTTTGCTCTTTAGTTCTTCTAGGTCCTTGTTAAACGTTACTTTTATTTTTTCCATTATATTTCCAAGATTTTGGATCATCTTTACTATCATTACTCTGAATTCTTTTTCAGGTAGACTGCCTATTTCCTCTTCATTTGCTTGGTCCAGTGGGTTTTTACCTTGCTCTTTCATCTGCTGCATATTTCTCTGTCTTCTCATTTTGTTTAACTTACTATGTTTGGGGTCTTCTTTTCACAGGCTGCAGGTTCGTAGTTCCCGTTATTTTTGGTGTCTTCCCCCAGTGGGTGAGGTTTGTTCAGTGGCTTGTGTAGGCTTCCTGGTGGAGGGGACTGGTGCCTGTGTTCTGGCGGGTAGGCCTGTATCTTGTCCTTCTGGTGGGCAGGGCTGCATCCGCTGGTGTGTTTTGGAGTGTCTGTGAACTTAGTATGACTTTAGGCAGCCTCTCTGCTAATGGGTGGGGCTGTGTTCCTGTCTTGCTAGTTGTTTGGCATGGGGTGCCCAGCACTGGAGCTTGCTGGCCGTTGGGTGGAGCTGGGTCTTAGTGTTGGGACGAAGATCTCTGGGAGAGCACTTGCCAATTGATATTACGTGGGGCTGGGAGCTTTCTGGTGGTCCAGTGTCGTGGACTCGGCCCTCCCACCTCGGAGGCTCAGGCCCGACACCTGGCCGGAGTACTAAGACCCTGCCAGCCACATGGCTGAGAAGAACAGGAAGAAAGAAAGAAAGAGAAAAGGACAGATACCTAGGACAAATGGTAAAAGCAAACCTATACAGACAAAATCACACCAAGAAGCATACACGTACACACTTACAAAAAGAGAAAAAGGAGACAAAAGAAAATATATATATATTTAAAAAAAGGAAGAGAGCACCCAAAGTAATAAACAAATCCACCAATGATAATAAGCATTAAATACTAAACTAAGATAAACATAAAACCAGAAACATATTAGACACAGAAAGCAAACCCCAAGTCTACAGTTCTTCCCAAAGTCCACCACTTCAATTTTGGGAACATTCATTGTCTATTCAGGTATCTTCAGATGCAGGGTTTATCAAGTTGATTGTGGGGACTTAATCTGCTGTTCCTGAGGTTGCAGGGAGAAATTTCCCTTTCCCTTCTTTGTTCGCACAGCTCCTGGGGTTCAGCTTTGGTTTTGGCCCCGCCTCTGTGTGTAGGCCACCCTCAGGCGTCTTTTACCCACCCAGACAGGAGGGGCTTAAAACAGCAGCTTATTAGGGCTCTCTTGCTCACTCAGGCTGGGGGGAGGGAGGGGTACGGTAGTCATAATTGGAATGAGGGGTGAGCCTGAGGTGGCAGAGGCTGGCGTGACATTGCAACAGCCTGAGGTTTGCTGTGTGTTCTCCCGGGGAAGCTGTCCCAGGATCATGGGACCTTGGCAGTGGTGTCATGCACAGGCTCCCAGGTGGGTGTGGATAGTGACCTGTGCTTGCACACAGGATTATTCATGGCAGCGGTAGCAGCGTTAGTGGTTCATGCCCATCTCTGGGGTCTGAGCTGATAGTCGCGGCTCACGCCCATCTCTGGAGCTCGTTTAGGCAGTGCTCTGCCTTCTGTGGGCACACTGGGAAGGAATCCCCTCTCCTCACGCACCCCGAAACATAGGTCTTTTGCCTCTCTGGCAGGTCCAGACTTTTTCCCAGACTCCCTCCCGGCTGGCACACTAGCCCCCTTCATGCTGTCTTCATGCAGCCAAACCCAGTTCTGTCCCTGGGGTCTGACCGAGCTTCAGCTCCCAGCCCCTAATAGGAGAGAAGACAAGCCTCTCATGCTGGTGAGCGCTGGTTGGCACAGATTCTCTGTGCAGGAATCTCTCCGCTTTCCCCTCTGCATCCCTGTTGCTGCGTTCTCCTTCATGGCTCTGAAGCTTCCCCCACTGCCCACCCCCTGTCCCCGCCAGTGAAGGGGCTCCCTAGTGCATGGAAACTTTTCCTCCTTCACAGCTCCCTGCCAGAGGTGCGGGTCCTGTCCCTATTCTTTTGTCTCTGTTTTTCTTTTGCCCTACCCAGGTATGTGGGGAGTTTCTTGCCTTTTGGGAAGTCTGAGGTCTTCTGCCAGCATTCAGTAGGTGCTCTGTAGGAGTTGTTCCACATGTAGATGTATTTTTGATGTATTTGTGGAGAGGAAGGTGATCTCCACGTGTTACTCCTTCACCATCTTCCTTATTATTTCTCGGATATTTCTGTAAAATAAAAATGTTTACTGTGATGGTCTCACAGGATTAGGAGCATGGAGAACAAAGCCCAAGGCCCATAGAAGATGGGAAGTCTATTAGGAGACTGTCTGCATAAAAAGCTATGACCTCAAAGGGCTACACCCTCAAGGAAGGGTAAGTCGTCTTTCAGTCTGGAATCATGTCATCTGTGTGGTCCAGGGAACTTAAAAATTGAACTTGGATTAAAGTGAACCTAGACCGGTAGTAACTTCAGGCATTTGGTAGAAACAAATCCAAGTTCTTTCTGAAGGAAGTTACTTTCATTCTATGACTTAAATTATTCTTACAGGTAATTTTCAGATACAATGAACAGCAAATACTCAAGGACAACAAGGCACACAAATAGAACTATAATGACTTTATATATTAGAATTATTAAATACAGACTATAAATAAACCATACTTACTATAAAAATGTATATCGAATTTTTAAAAAGAAAATATTTTAAAAAACAATTATTACATTTTGCACATAAAAGGCATTAAATAAATATTTGTGGATTTAAGTTAATAAACATCTAGCCTTTTCCATGATGTCAACTACTACTTCATTCACTCATTTTATCCAACAAACATTTTTGCCTATTCATGGTGTTCTGTGCTATGTTTTCAGTATGAAGGATACAATAGTAAACAATATGCACACAGGGTTCTTGCTCCCAAAACTCTCACATCTATGGGGAAGACATATAGGTAGACAGCCAAAAATAACCTGGTAGGATTAGTACTCCCTCAAGGACTACAATAGGACCAGATAATTGAACATATTCACAAGACTCCCAAGAGCCTCCCAAGCACAGCTCCCCACGGTCCTTCTTATTCACCCAAGGAGGTGAAAGACTTGTCCAATGAGTCTCTGTTTAGGGAGAACTCCCTAAAAGGTTCCAGCAGATTCTTCCATGACCTTCTGGTCACATAACCAAGCCCGACTGTTAAACTGATTACACCAGCGGTAAAGCACCAATAAACTGGCCCTAGATCAGGAATAAGACAAGGGTACCCACTCTCACCATGCCTATGCCAGAGCAATCAAGCAAGAAAAAGCAATAAAAGGCATCAGAATCACAAAGGAAGAAGTAGTATTTTCTCCATTTTCAGATGACATGATTTTATATATATAAAGTCTTAAAGATTCTGCCAAAAAACTGTTAGATCTAATCAACGAAATGAGTAAAATTGCAGGATACAAAATCAACATACAAAATCATTAGTGCTTCTCTACACTAATAAATGAATTATCTGAAAAAGAAATAAAGGAAAATCCCATTTACAATAGCATCAGAAACAATAAAATACTTAGGAATAAATCTAACCAAGTTGGTGAAAGATCTCCACACTAAAAACGATAAGACACTGATGAAAGAAATTGAAGAAAACACAAATGGGATGATATCCTGTCTTCATGGACTGGAAGAATTCATATTGTTAAAATACTATGCAAAGCTATCTATAGATTGAATGCAATCCCTATCAAGAGTCCAATGGCATTTTTTTTTTTACAGAAATAGAAAAAACAATCCTAAAATTCATTTGGAACAACAAAAGACTCTGAATAGCCAAAGCAATCCTGAGAAAGAAGAACAAAGCTGGAGGAATCACACTTCTTGATTTCAAACTACATTACAATGCTATAATAATCAAAATAGTATACAAAAAGATATATATCAATGGAACAGAATTGAGAGCCCAGAAATAAACCTTCGCATATGCAGATAACCAATATTTGACAGCGGAGCCAAGAATACTCAGTGGAGGAAAGACAGTCTCTTCAATAAATAATGCTGGGAAAATTGGATATTCACATGCAAAAGAATGAACCTAGATCCCAACCTTACACCACTCACAAAAATTAACTGGAAATAGATTAAAGACTTAAATGTAAGACCAGAAACCATAAAACTCCTAGAAGAAAACACAGGGGAAAAGCTCCTTAACACTGGTCATTTCTTAGATATGCACAAGCACGCAAAATAAGAAATAAACAAGTGGGACCACATCAAATTAAAAAGCTTCTGCACAACAAAGGAAACAATAAACAAAATGAAAAGGCAACTTACAGAATGGGAGAAAATATTTGCAAACCACACATGTGATAATGGGTTAATATCCAAAATATATAAGGAACTCATATAACTCAGTAGCGAAAACAAAATAATTCAATTAAAAATTGAGTGAAGGACCCAAATATACATTTTTCCGAAGGAGACATACAGATGGCAAACATGCACAGGAAAAGGTGCTCAACATTACTAATCATCAGAGAAATGCAATTTAAAACCACAAAGAGATATCACCTCACATACATTAGACTGGCTATTATCAAAAAGATAAGAGATAACAAATGTTGGCAAGGAAGTGGAGGAATGGGAACCCTTCCACACTGTTGGTAGAAATCTAAATTGATGCAGCACTATGGAAAACAGTATAGAAGTTCCTCAAAAAATTAAAAATAGGACTACCAACATTTTCCAATAACTGACAAGGTGGCAGAAGTGCAGCAAAAGAGGCAGACCTTCCATAAGTCCACCTACCTCAGGCGTGGACCTCAACCAGCTGCTGGACAAGTCCTACAAGCTGCTCATGCAGTTGTACTGCGCCTGGCAGCAACCGCGGCTGAATCCGGCCTGCGGAGGAAGCAGCACTCGCCGCTTAAGTGCCTGACCAAGGCCAAGAACAAGGCGCCACCCACAGAGAAGCCTAAGGTTGTTAAGATGCATCTGTGGGACATGATCATCGTTCCCAAGATAGTGGGCGGCTACAAGGGCAAGATCCTCAACCAGGTGGAAATCAAGCCTGGGATGATTGGCCGCTGTATGGGCAAGCTGTCAATCACCTACAAGCCTGTGAAGCACGAGCTGCTCAGACATCAGGGTCGCCCACTTCTCCACCTTCATCCCCTTCATGAAGCCTGCTTGGCCAATAAAGGCACAGACTCCTCTAAAAAATAAATAACTTTTAAAAATAAATAAAAATAAGACTACCTTATGACCCAGCAATTCCACTTCTGGGTATATATCCAAAGGAAATAAAATCACTGTCTCAAAAAGATATCTGCACCCATGTGTTCACTGCAGCATTATTTACAGGACAAGAAAACGCCTAAGTGCCCATCCACATGAATGGATAAAGATGTCTTAAGATATATATATATGAATATTATTCAGCCATTAAAAAGGAAATCTTGCCATTTGGAACAGCAGGGATGAGGGCATCATGCTAAGTAAAATAAGTCAAATAGAAAAAGACAAATACTGTATCATCTCACCTATACATAGAATCTAATAAAACCGATATCATAGAAACAGAGAACAGATTGGTGGTTGCCAGAGGTGGGGAGGTGGGGAGGTGGAAGGCGGCCTGGGTGAAGGTGGTAAAAAGTACAAACTTTCACTTATAAAATAAATTTGTTCTGGGGATGTAATGTACAGCATGGTGACTATAGTTAAAAATACTGTATTGCATATTTGAAAACTGTTAAGAGAGATCTTAAAAGTTCTTACTACAAGAAAAAAAACTAACTATGTGAGGTGATGGATATTAACTAAACTTATTGTGGTAATCATTTCACAATATATACATATGTCAAATCATTATGTTATACATCTTAAACTTATACGATGCTATATGTCAATTATATCTCAATAAAGCTAGAAGAAAAAAGTTAAAATAAACCTGTCCTAAGTGCTGCTAGGGGAGTTTCAAACTTTAAATAGCATGTTACACATCATTAGTTAGCCCACTGCCCTTATCTTGGCCAAGAGTCAGTGTCAGTCAGTGTCCCAGTCTAGCTGTAAAATAATTTTATTCTTCGCAGCGAGAAAATGCTGCTTAAGCCAAGTCTTGAATAAATAGGCATTTATGCTCATTGTGAATTTAGTACTGCCAGATATTTACCTGATAGTCAATAAATATTAAATACTTGTTAGTTGCTACATGAAGAAAGAAGAATAATTTCTGACTAAATTCTATAGTAGTTTAAAATTTTCTTTCTTTAGCATTTGTATTACCTGTAAAGTCTTTTGGCAGCATGTAAGATTTTAATATCTTACTATTTTGGGAATGAGCTCATTTTAGATCTAAGAAGAAAGATTTATTCTTACAATAACAAAAGCTACCTTTTTTAGATCATTCTGTTAAGTGCTTTAAGTTTGTTATTTTACTGAATTTCGACAATCACCCTGTGTGGTATCTATGTCACCTCTGACTTGTTGATAAGGAATAGATCCAGAGAGGCTACATAAGTTGTCTAAAGTCATACAGCTAATAAGAAGGAGAGGTAAGCACCAAAACAAGATCAGCCTAACTCCATAGCCAATGCTCTACAACTATAGCAGATTCTGTCATGCCCCAGTCACATCCCTTTGGCACTTGTCACCTACTCCATGCTTGCCCACGGCATTCCATGGCAAGGACCCACGATTTTCCACCTGCACAGGGCAGACCAGGAGTACAGGGGATTTAATGTCCCAGACAGCAGTGCCCAGCCAGGAGGGATGAAAATGGAGGATAGATGCCCCTGCTTACTTACCCCTTGAGTAGGACAATTCTGAAATGTGTTCCAGAAGTCCCCAGTAAGACTCACATCCCTACCCTCCTACTGATACTTCCTGGGATCACCTCCTCAACAAACGACTTGCATTCAAATCCTTCCCTGAGAGTCTACTGCTGCAACCCCGCCTAAGATAATACCACATTCCCTTGCTCTCCCTTCCAGCTTTAGTTCAGAAGTAACCTGAAAGGTCCCCCAGTTCAGTCTCCCACCCACTGCAGTTTTCTACAATATCACTAACAGACAACCATCAGACTCTGCTTATAGAATTCCAGGAAAATAGAGCTGAATATCAGCACGACAATCGATTCTACTTATTTCTTACTTGGATTGAGTAGAGCTACTCTTTTGTGTAACTTAAAACTTTTCTAGAGCTAGGGCAAAGTATTTCCTCTTCTACTTGCCAGCCTTATACATATCTGAAGACAGCTATCCAGTCCTCCCCAAGTCTTCCTTACTCCATTATTTTTCAATGTTTACTTATGTAAAGCACCTGATTAAGAGGGAACCAGAACTCTGGAAACAACTTTTAAGAGTTATCTGACATAGTCCCAGTTCCTGAAGCAAGACTAGATCTAAGTCATTGAAGACAGATGGTAAAACTATGTAAATCTGTGCTCAATATAATTTTTTACACTTTTTTTCCTGGCCACTGCCCAGAATTATGCCCCCTTCCCCCCATCCTCAGCCCTATTTCTTAATTATAAAGTAGAAAAAGAAGGCTAATTGGAATTCATCTATGGCATGACAATTTGCAGTAAAATATTAAAATTCATTTGTATGGAATTTTCAATTTTAGGGTTTGGCAATGATGAAAAGCACCCAGATCTTGGGAAAAAAAGGAACATGATTGCTGTCTAATTCTGTGATCTTTCTAAGAGTAGAAAGTATGTCTTTTTCCTTTGAAAAAAACTGTCCAAATTTGAAGAACTCAAAATTAACATGAAACTACTTCTTTCATGAGTGCTGGCATTATCAGCTTTCAAAGAAATGAACTACTCTCCATCATTATGTACAAATTTACATCATTATGTAAATGTCATCTATCCATCTCTAAGCCTTTTACAACGAATTCATCTTTTATTCATCTTGCGGTTGTGCGCTGGGCATTTGTGCCATATCCAAGATAGTCATTTTGGAGAGGGACATCTTAAGAATTTTGCTTTCCTGGCTTTCTGTTAAGGCCTTAGAAAATTGTTGGACTTAACTCACCTAACAGCAAAGTCCTTACTGTTAACTTTTCCAAGTATGTGTCCCTTAGGCTTATTCTAACATACCTCTACTATTTAAAAATAGATAAACTGGGACTTCCCTGGTGGGGCAGCGGTTAAGAATCCACCTGCCAATGCAGGGAACATGGGTTCGAGCCCTGGTCTGGGGAGATCCCACATGCCGTGGAGCAACTAAGCCCGTGCTCACAACTACTGAGCCTGCAATCTAGAGCCCAAGAGCCACAACTACTGAAGCCTACGCGCCTGGAGCCCGTGCTCCGTAACAAGAGAAGACACCTCAATGAGAAGCCCATGCACCGCACGAAGAGCAGCCCCCGCTCACCGCAACTAGAGAAAGCCCGCGTGCAGCAACAAAGATCCAACGTGGCCATAAATAAACAAATAAATAAAATAATCTAATTAAAAAATAAAAATAAACTATTGGGTTTCAAGTAAGCTCAACCCTTACCAAGGCTGTGAAGAGTGTACCGAAATCTGCCCATTCCCTCTAGGAGATGATGCCCCCTTTCTCCATCATTGTACATCAGGTGCCTTCTTACTCTCCCCCCACTCACCTGTTCTTATTAAATTATCTTGTATGAATCATTTACATCTTAGACATGTTAAAAGAAAAAAGAAAGAAATTTCTTTACACTGATGTGAATTGAAAGGTCTTGTCCACTGCCAAATGCATTTTAAAAATCAACCCAAATATATGTGAGCTATTGGGAGGCAGGAGTGCTCTTCCCCCACCCTTAAAATCACCTATGATTACTCAGCAACCTACACAGAAAGCAGGTCCTGTCTTGAAACCTCTAAGGTGTTCACAAAACCAGTGCTGGGCTGATGGCATCAGGATTACAGGAGTGTTTACAAAATACAAATCCGTGGGATGCACCACTGGAGATTCTGAATCTGTAGGTTTGAGGAAGGAATCAAGGGAGAGAGGGAGGGAGGGAAGAAGAAAGTGAACAAATAATTGTGATAAACGCCAGGTCCAATTTTTAGTAATGATATATGGTCCAAGCTTATGAGATTTCCTCCTCCAAAGCCTGCTCTGAAAGTTCATCTGCCTACATATAAGGCTGTGCAGAAATGCCAGAAGTCTCTCCTCAATGTAACAAGCATGCCTATTTGGGGGTCAGGGGAGGTAAAGGTAAGAGGGGATATGATAATCATCCTGCTTCATAGAAAGCAAAGTACAGTGTTTCCCCAAGTCAGTTATCATTAGGAGTCCAATGGTTTCATATTTAAAACCTAGGATTCATAAAATTAACATAATGTTTAATTAAGACCCTGAGCATAGTTTTTAATCTTCAATTCTCTCCCAAATGGACATTTGTTGAGGTTTCTCTGGAGCCTCATATCAGATGGATTAGTTACAGTGCTCTTGTTATAGTATTTCCCAGACACTCTTGGAAAATGGAGCAATATTTTAGAGGCTTGTCAAAATTTTTTCAATGGGGATCAAGAAAACTCTGCCAGGGCTTCCCTGGTGGCTCAGTGGATAAGAATCTGCCTGCCAATGCAGGGGACACAGGTTCTGTCTCTGGTCTTGGAAGATCCCACATGCCGTGGAGTAACTAAGCCCGTGTGCCACAACTACTGAGCCTGCGCTCTAGAGCCCGTGAGCCACAACTACTGAGCCGCGTGCCGAGAGCCTGTGCTCCAGAACAAGAGAAGCCACTGCACTGAGAAGCCCACGCACCGCAACAAAGAGTAGCCCCTGCTCCCCACAACTAGAGAAAGCCCGTGTGTAGCAATGAAGACCCAACGCAGCCAAAAATAAATAAATAAATGAAAATTTAAAAAAAAAAAAAGAAAAGAAAACTCTCCCATAACAGAGCTGAGGCTTCAGGCCTGGTGGTCTTCAGCTCCCTTCTGCTCCTTAGCTCATTCCAGCCCTGCCTGACAGTCCCATCCAGGTGTACATGGAGATATCCAACTAGAACTTTCTAAGTAGAGACCTGCTGTGATCCAAGGCTTATCTGTGTGTGTGAAGGACATGCTACCTTGTCTCTGACCCCGCAGAGAATGTTCCCCTGTACTGATGATGAAAATGGCTTTATATTCACAACTTTAGTCTGTGGGTAAGTTTCATCATTACCTCCTCCTTCTACTCACCCACCTCTTCCCTTGGTGCTTTCCTCTTCATGCTTCTCTTTTTCTCTTCGCCCACTTGTGACTCCACTGTGTCTTGTTTTCCTGATGTTCCGGCAGCCTAATACTGTCTCCTTGTTCTTCATAGACCTTTCATCCCCCACCCCCACAAACATATCTTACATCCTCATATAACTCATTTTTTCCCCTTGGCCTTCCAAATTCTCCAAAAGGAAGCACTTTCGCAGCTGGGCGTCTGGCTGTTCTCTAGTCTCCAGTTTTCTCTGTGAACATCTCACAGAAGAGTCTGTTGTAACAATTTTGTTCTGTGTTATTTAGTCCTACTGCATTTTCTTAGGAAAGGAAGCTCAAAACTCCATTATTCTATCTTGTTTCCTTTCTTTTTCTCCCACTTCTTTCATTAGATCATAATGTATTTTAGAGCTTCTTTTCATTTTCTAATAGTACAAACACAGAGGCAAAAAAAAAAATGCAGTGAGTTTTTTCCCTTCCTCCAAAAAGAACCCAGAGCTGATAGCATGAGAGATTCAGTCCAATTTAAGCTCTACTGAAAGTACAGTGTAGGCTTGTGGTGTTCTATAAATAACAACCACATTTCCCAAAGCTGTCTGTGGTTTATACAGAGGACCCCAATTAAACTCAAAACAGCTGAAGGAATAAACCTGTCAAAGAAAATGCATTTATAGTGTACCAGGCAGGTTAGACTACAGAATAAGTCAAATTCTAATTTCCTTAAAGTCATTGAGCTTCCATGTTTTGGTGAGATCAAATCCTAAATAATAAACCCATTTGATTTTACACACTCCCACAAACAAGCTTTTTATTTTACAGGTTCTTGGTAGCAATTTTTTGATGAGATCACATTTAGGGCAATCAAATGTAAATAAAATCTCATCTCTCTAACCCTGAAAGTATGAATCCACCCTTTCTATCACCTCTTCTTTGATAACTAATACATGGACCTCAACTCTGTAGGTAAGTCTTTGTTTCTATTTTTCAAAACACTATATTAGAACCCAGGTCAAACATGGTGTGCTAACCCTAATCCCTTGGTACGTCTATGTTAGGGTGTGGGGAAGAGTGTGGGAGATGACAGTGATGAGCACACAGTGACTCTTGACTTTCATGAGCAGGTTTGTATCCCGATTTACCAAGAGTAGGTGGGCACAAATAATGGAGAAGAAACGTGGTGGCAGTGACCGGTTTATCTGTCGATGAAATCCAGCTAAAGTCAACATTTGCCTTAGCAGGCTGGGGTATCTCTACCTGATGAAATGTCTTAATTTGACATGTTGATTTCCAAATTAGTAACCCATCTTTACTAAAATTGTCCTTTTCTCTAGTTCTGGTGTAAAGAGTTAAGAAATTATTTTGCCTCTCAACAGGGATTGGATAAGAAAACTCTGTCTTCTAAGAAACAGGACAAGTTCCCTGAGCAATGCTCTACACAATACCCTACTTGAATCATTCTTAGACTTCTGAGTATGAGTCCAGGCTTTACTATTAAGCATTCATGCAAGAACTTTTCCCTTCCCTTCCAATACAATCACTTCTTCCTCCATTTGCTTCCCCAGGTTTATCACCTAAGAATATTGGCAATAAAGAGCTGGAAATAGTAAAATCAAATCGTTTTCTTCCCTATGTGTTTTAGCATCATGCCATCCAGGCTGCCCCTATTTGTATGCCATCTTTTTTTTTTTTTTTTTGCAGTACACGGGCCTCTCACCGCCGTGGCCTCTCCCGTTGCGGAGCACAGGCTCCGGACGCGCAGGCTCAGCGGCCATGGCTCACGGGCCCAGCCACTCTGTGGCATGTGGGATATTCCCGGACCGGGGCACGAACCCATGTCCCCTGCAATGGCAGGCGGACTCTCAACCACTGCGCCACCAGGGAAGCTCTGTATGCCATCTTTTAAACCAACACTATTCTTTCAGGGAAGGACGATGGACAACCTTCTACGTCTGGTCTTGGGTTTAAGAGCAAGTTTTCCAAAATGACCTCAGAGATGAGGTTGCCAATTCTTCCTACCCATTAGTATTTGTGTTCAGCGTCCTGAAAAAACTGTCCGTTTTGCCAATTAGTTCACACTCATTTGGACATGTATCAGGTGGGGAGAAAGATGTTTTCTAATGCACTAGAACTGAAGGACGAAAAAAAAAATGGAGATGCAGTACCAAGTTGTGAATATTTTGGGACTCACTGTGCAAATTATTTCTAAGTATTCACCATAGCAGTTTCCCCCAACATATTTAGTGGGCAAATAGTACAGTCAGTGACACCTGGCCCTCTATGCTCATTCACATGATTTCATTAATTTGTTTGATCTAACTGCTTATTCCTTTCATTTTGCTTCTATTAGACTACTGAGGTTTTTCCTGCATTTTATCTAGTTTCCAAACAATCAGCATTAATCCTTCATTCATTCAATTACCTTACTAGGTACTGCCACAATACCTCTGCCTTCAACTTCCTTTTGAAACATTCATTACATTTCTCGCTGTTTAAAATTGTGAATTATTCTTGATATGCACATTTATCCTGAGGTAGATGAATACAGTTCTATAAAATGAAACAACAGGATGTGACAGTTCTTCGAAAAAAAGAAAGTCCTTTGAAATTAGCTCTCCTAGGAGTCTATTAACCCCTTATTCATATCTTTTGAATATTCTATATAGAACACACGGCTAATATAATCTCTGGACTGTTTTATTCTTTAATGAACAAAAACTAAAACTGAAGGAGAAGAGAGATTATCCCACAGGGGTGATACTTGAGAGCATAGTTAATATTTTAATTTCTTGGGGCTTCCCTGGTGGCGCAGTGGTTGAGAGTCCGCCTGCCAATGCAGGGGAGATGGGTTCGAGCCCTGGTCTGGGAAGATCCCACATGCCGCGGAGCAACTAAGCCCGTGCGCCACAGCTACTGAGCCTGCGCGTCTGGAGCCTGTGCTCCGCAACGGGAGAGGCCGCGACAGCCGGAGGCCCGCGCACCGCGATGAAGAGTGGCCCCCCGCTCGCCGCAACTAGAGAAAGCCCTCGCACAGAAACGAAGCCCCAACACAGCCAAAAATAAATAAATAAATTAATTAAAAAGAAAAAAATATTTTAATTTCTTTCTGAGCACTGACAAGTTGCCTGTATATGGGGCATGGGGTTTTTAATTCATTCATTTATTCAGAATGTTATTATGCCCCAATCTGAGCCAAGTACTGTGCTAGGTACTGAGGTATACAGTTATTAAAGACAACCCTTCACTCAAGTAGTATCTAAGCTAGCGCACAGAGAGACAAAAATATAATTATAAAACCGCATGTTGTTACAAGTTACGAACAAGCGAAGGACCAGGTGCCAGCTTAGGGGTTGAGGAAAGGCTTCCTCAAGACTGAAGGAGCAAGAGTAGGACAGGTTAGAAAGTGAGAGTGGTATTCCAGGCAAGGGGAACAGCATATGTAAATGCACAGACACTGGAGGATAAACTGTATGTATGTGTGGGAATGTTAAATTTTAGGAAGGCCTCCATCCTCCAGGATGCTCAAAATTGCAACTGGTGTGCTTGCCTCGAGTTTCCCAAATAATTTATTTGTAATATGGACCAGTGTTAGAATAATATATAACAAAACAGTAAGTTATCTTTCTACTGTCTGCTTATAAGGATCACTTTAATCTTCGTGCGCTTGACTACTCTCAAGTGGTACTTGTTTGTAGATGCGTTTGATAGGAAAAGACAAGAAGGTTATTTACCTTCTTGTCTATTGAAGGTGAGACAAGAAGGTAAATAAATTTGAAATTGGTAAGCCAATTTCAAATTATCAGTATGGGTGAGGAAGATATATTCTTTAGGAAAATTACTCAGCTAAGACCATTGTCCTAGACCAGTAGTTCTCAAAGTTTAGCATTCATAAGAATCCCCTGGAAGCCTTGTTAAAACACAGATGGCCAGGCCCCATCTTCAGAGTTTTGATTCATCAGGTCTGGGTAGGGGTGAGAATTTGCATTTCTAACAAGTTCCCACGTGATGCTTATGCTGCTGATCTGGGACCATACTTGGAGAAACTGGTCTACAGACTTCTTTCAAGTCATTGCAATCATAGAACTGAAAGTATCAAGTCACATGGACTCTTACATGTTAACCATAAATAAGAGTTTAATGCTCTCAAAATAACAGACCGCACCCAAGATGTTTTCTAACTGAAGCCTAGAGACCTTAAATCTCATTCACTCCTGGGGCCCCACTTCCTTAGCTTTGTCCTCTGGGCTTCGAAAAGCAATGTGATTAAAATAATTTATTTCCATACTAAAAGCCTTGTTTTTGACAAGCGCACTCTCTCCTGTACTCTGGTGCTTTCTGAAATATTCTGTTACGTAAGCAGCAAATTACTCCCGAATTTAAACAGACTTCAACAGCTATTACCCTTGTGAAAGCTGCTCGTGAAAATGTGGAGAGTGATCTTTAATGTTTTCTCTTTCTGGTGAAGCGGAAATCAGGCAAAATAAATATCAGTCTGAGGGTCCAGATACTTGCAGCTGAATTTAAATAATGAAATAAAATATCATTATTTTCAAGGAACATTTGTCTTTAAAAAAAGGCTTTCTTTGCTTTCCAAACATATATGGCATTTTGACAAAATGAGCTTTTGCTGTTATTTCCACTGAGAACGTTCACAGAAACCTTCAAGCGAACCAAGCCTCAAAGTAGCCTCAGGTTTTTTAAAATGACAAAATGGCTGTGGTTAAACAAAACATAAGCAGGGAACGTTCATTTTCACCCAGAAGAGCTCCTCACTTGCCTTGTTATGGAACTCTGCTGGCTGAGGGAGCCTCTGGTACTGTGACTCCGCAGTTATTTTAAGTATCTGCGTGGGAGGGATGGGGGATGGAATGGACACAAGATTGATAAATTCCCTTACCTACCTCTGGAGGAGAGGAACTCTGGGCACGACGCTGTCTTATTTACACAGCGAAAAGTGGAATCCATTAGATTTGGCCTTGGGGTTAGGAGGGAAGGAGGAAAAGGAAAAAGAGAACATTAAATTTAAAATATTTCCATTTGTCCATAATTTTTGAAGCAAAACCACTCAGCAAGCAGTAGGATATTTTTAAAAAACATTTTAATGAATATATCACCATTTATTCATCTCTTTCCTGTCCCAGTGCTCTTGATAAATTGAGCTGAAATACCTGTGTAGCTCTTATCATCTGTGTGCAATTGGGGCTGTCAGAGGCATGATGGAGAGCAACCTAAGTCAATCCAAGTTAGAAGCAACAGATTTCACTCTGGGCAACGTTTTCTTTTTACCTAAAAAACACTACGTATACTATCTGTGGATCTCTTGGTGAGGTGATTTCTCCTACAAAACTTGCCCATGCCAGAACTTCCCTGTGTCTAGCCATTTGTACAGAGACTCCCCTCTTCATGGCTGCCCGCCCCCCATACCAGGTCGGGAGTCATAAGCCCTACGCTTTTTTCTCAAGACCCTCCCAGAACATCAGATAAGAGAGAGCAGGAAGAGACAAAAACAAGTGAAAAGCCACCTTCTCATACATCAGGACCCTGACATCCAAATCATGTAATTTAAATGCAGCCTCATAAGTTTTAGACCCAAGCCATACACCTAAAGAATACCATAATACGGTAAATATCATAATACTTAAAGAAAATATCCCTGACAACAGAGAATACGTTTGTCAAATGCATAAGCATCAAAAATAAATGAAGCATAAGTGGATTAGTGTAAGTATCCATGCTATGGGCTTTTGAGAGACTGTAACCCAAAATATTATTTCTGTTTTTTAGTATACTGCAAAGTATCCATAACTAATGGCTTTGTAGAATATATTAAACCATAATAACTACTGCATTTCATAAATTCTAAGGTGCAACTTTTTAATACATTTTTACATCTAAAAATCAGGATGCATCTTACAATCAATGATGTATCATATTGCGGTTTCATTGGCAATTTTTAAAATTTAGTCATTTAGCAGATAAAACAACAATGTGCCTTATACTCAGTCGTGTCTGATTTGGTGATATACATAATTATCTACAACAAGAAAGAGCTTTAGCATGAAGCATTTCAACTAACGAATCATAATTTGAGTGACTTACTAAGTACAAGGCATTAGGTTTAGGTGATGGGGAGGCAAAGATAAATAGAATGTATCTCTGATTTCAGAGTTAACAGCATAGTAAGGTAGAGTCACATATAAGCAACTAAATAAGTGCAAAATTTAGTGCTGTGGGAACACAAAGGAAGGAGAAAGTCATCCTGATTAAAGGATCGGAGAAGGCCCATGGAGGAGGTGATTTTTGAGATGAGTCTTAAGAAAGGAGAAAGCTTCATCAGGCACATTTGGTACAAGTAGATATAAATGTAGAAGGTTGAAGGAGTAGGATCTAACCTGAAGAAGAAGAAAAGCAAATCAACAGATTCTGAAAATTGCTCAAGAAATATCAGAGTTGTGATATCATTGACTGAATAAGAAAACCAATTGGCAAGGCCAGTTTGAGCAAGGGGTGGGAGGAGTGAAGGTGGAGTGGAATACAGATTGGTTGGGGTATGTTAAGTTTGAGGTATTTATAGGCATTGTAATAGGCATTTGCCTTTTTTTTTTTTTTTTTTTTTTTTGCGGTATGTGGGCCTCTCACTGTTGTGGCCTCTCCCGTTGCGCAGCACAGGCTCCAGACGCGCAGGCTCAACGGCCATGGCTCACAGGCCCAGCCGCTCCGCGGCACGTGGGATCTTCCCCGACCGGGGCACGAACCCGTGTCCCCTGCATCGGCAGGCGGACTCCCAACCACTGCGCCACCAGGGAAGCCCGGCATTTGCCATTTTTGAGTGCCCATCCCACACCCGGGAATATCCCCACTGTGTAAGTCTTGTTAGAAGGTAGGGCCCACTTCCCACTACAGAAGTTTAAAAAGCCAAATATTTGCTTCCCAGCTCCTCTTGCAGCTAGGGTACAGCTGAAACTAGCTTTCGCTAAACAGACATGCCCGTCTTGGGGTTTGAATCTGGAGTTAGTGATGCAAAAATGTAAGGCTAGGGGAGACTTCTTTTGGAGGTGAGGGCAGTGGCAGGATCCAGTGTCCATTAGAAGCTGCAGTATCCAGCATTCAGCAGTGCTGTCTTTACCACTCTGGCTCTGCTGAGTAATTTTGGCCAGAGTCCCAGGTATGAAACCTCTCTACAATCTTGCCTGTTTTCCAGCTTTCCCAGGGATGCTGGGAGATAGCCAACATCTTTTCAATAGGTTGTTTTTCTGTTTAAATCCATAAGAGTCAATTTCTATGGTTTGCAAAGTAAGAACCCTGGGTGCTAAAGACATATATCAGAAGATGCCTGACAAGGACTTGGAAAAGGAGCATACAGCATAGGAGGACAGTTTACCTAGAGAACAAAATAGGGGAATCATTTGATTAGGACTGAAACTTAAAACAAAGAAAGAAAATACAGATAGAGAAAAGAGGGAGGAAGGAAATGGCATTGTTTTGGAGGGAGGATGGAACAAGAACACTCAGCACATCTGAGAGAAGGGAAGGAGGAATCAGAGCCATAGAAAGCGCATGTCCTGAGGGCCTACATGTGCCAAGCATCTTGCATAAGCTAACTCATTTAATTTTTACAAATATTACGTATTGCTATCCTAACTTTACAGTTGAGAAAAATGAGATGCATAAACATTAATTAAATAACTTTCTGAAAGTTACATAAATAATAAGTGGTGTGACCAGGATTCAAACTCAGATTTGTCTGATTCCAACATCACACTGCCTCCCTGCCACCAGCTTTAGGTAAGGATTTTGACACAGAAGCCAAAGATAAGGCTTACTGCAGGAGTTCTCGACTCCAGCTGCACACTGGAAACATAAATGGAGATATGGAAACTTATAATGCCTGGATCCCACCCCCAGAGTTTTCGATGTAATTGGTTTGAGGTGCAGCCTGGGGATCAGGACTTTTAAAAGCTTCCCAGATGGTTCCAATATGCAGCCAAGGTTGAGAACCACTGTGGTAGGTGCTATTTCAGCAGAGGAGTGAAACGGTTTGAAGAA
Organism: Tursiops truncatus; assembly: GCF_011762595.2. NCBI lineage: Eukaryota > Metazoa > Chordata > Mammalia > Artiodactyla > Delphinidae > Tursiops > Tursiops truncatus. Next base: position 111,448,216 of record NC_047055.1, on the reverse strand, counting down.
AGAGAGGGAAATTAGGCTACAGAGGCAGCAAGTGGTGAAGTGAGGTATTGATAGGGGAACAGTGCAGTGAGGAGGAACAGGTTTGAGTGACATGAGTTTCAAGTGGGTCGAAAAGTAAATTGGAAGTGGACACAGGGAAAGTGAATGTAGACCATTCATACAGTAATAACCATGGAGGTGAAGGGAGGTCGATAGCCACTCTCAACTGTAAGTTGAGAAAATGCTTTGGAAGGATAAAAACAATGAGAACATCTGTAAGCTGAGAGAAAGGGGGCCCTGGCAAGTGAGAATTGCAGATAAAAGTGAGAGGGTTGGGGTCCTGGAAAAGATGGAGTCTGTATTCAAAAGGAGAGAAAGGTTAACTTTTCTGGATAGGAAAAGGACATTTTTCCTTTAATAAAGGAAGAAAATATTTTTTCTTTGGTCAGAGAGGCTGAGATAGATAGTGGGAAAGTAATGGAGGGAGCTTGAGGAAAGTGAAAGGGTGAGATTGGAAAAATGAATATAAGGAAGGGAATAAAGGAGTCAAAACAAAGGAATTAAATAGCTTTAACCTGGTATCATATAAAAGGAATTTCAAGTGTAACTAATCATTAGGGTTACATGACTTTCTTAAACAATACTTGGGAGTTTTGAGAAGGTGAGAAAATGGATGAGGAAGTTTACCCAGAGCTGGGGATTGCCCAGACTGACTGGGTGGTAGGTCAAGGGAGTCAGGAACTTTGGGGTGCTACTGAGATCACATACAGATACACATTTGAAATCTAAGCAAGGCTGTTTACTTTGGCATGAAATTTAATATATTAAAATTTACACTAGCCTCCATCCCTGACTTGGCACATAAAATATGTGAAATCCATACGTTCATGTTGAAATCCAAATGCATTCAAAGATAGATAATGATGACTCGAATAGAGGAAGAAGTTGTGGTTTCACATCACGAAATGGTTAGAAGAGATTAGAATAGTGACCAGAGCCCTAAATAATTTGGTAATTCATCTTTCCTGCTTTCAGACAGGCCACATTTCAGGCACTGGCTAAAACATACAGATTTAAATATAGATAAAAATCAGCCCAGTAAATACAGGGTGCTACTTCCATCGATTATGCCTTTTCTAATTTAACAGGCAAGGGAGTTTCTGAAATATTGCTCGCGCTGATGCATCTGTTCCCTTCTAATTCAGATCTCTGAAGGCTCAAACTTCCCAGTTTCTCAAGCCTCATTCTAGCCACAAACCAGTTCATAATAAGTTTTATTTGTGACACAATTTTTAAGAAATGTTCCTCCAGACAACCATGGCATTGTGCTTGGTACTTTCTGTTCTTTGAAATGCTCTCTTTCAATTCTGAAATTTGGCACAAAAGGTCCCCTCTGCTTAGAATGCTCTCCTTCCATCCCTCATCCCTCACCCCCCACCCTGCCCCCTTCCTTTGCTTTTTTGTTTAGATAACTCCTTCAGGACTCCATTGAAGTATTCCGATAGGCTTTCTCTAGACATATGACCCCATAATACCGTGATCTTACTTCCTATTCCATACCATGCATCCCAGTTTTAATTATTTGTCTAGAGTCTGTCTGTCCTGCTAAACTATAAGATTCACCAGGCAAGGACCATGCCTGGCACGTCATAAGTATTCAATAAACATTTGTTGAGTATTTCAGTGAATAACTGTGACTGGAAAATGGGTTGTATCGGATAGAAACCAAGGCAGGAAGGCTCACTTAAGAAGCTATCACAGTCAACAGATAGAGCAGACTCCACCTATACCCACTTCACTCTTTTACCATTTTCATGCACGCTGACCCCCAGTGTGCTTTCCCTCCCAACAGCCAGCACTTGCATCTCTCGGCCTGAGGACTGCCCCCAGGCTGCCAGAGCCCTCCCGTTGCCTGCTTCCAGAGCAGGCAGGGCCTGGAAACTGATGTCCCTTAGGGGCAGCTCTTAAGTAATGACTGACAAATACAAAACTATAAATACTCCAGCTCCCATGCCTTTTTCAAAAATAGGCAAAACTAAACAATAGATTGTTTAGGGATATATAGGTGGCCAAAAATAGAGAAACACCAGGGAATGATCAGCAAAAAATTCAGGATAGCAGTTATCTCTGTGAGGAGGAGGAGGAAGTGATTAGGGAGGAGCTCTAAGATACTACTAATATTTTATTTCTTGAGCTGGGTAATGGGTGTATAATGTTCATTGTATTATTTTTTGTTATATATATACATGCGAACAACTACAGCAACAACAACAATGGTCCAGTAGGTTGAAGAGAAAATAGAGTAATAGGAAGATTTTTTTTCATACTGGAGGAGCATTGCAGGGATTGTGGACAGAAGGCAAGGAAGAATAAGGAGTATGGAGAGAAAGTGTCGAGAGAAGTAAAGCAGACTGTGCTAGCCTTGGGGAAATGCTGGACTATATGACCCAGCAATCCCATTCCTAGGTGGAACCCAACAGAAATGAATGCATGTGTTCATCAAAAGATGTGTACAAGAATGCTTAGGAATGGAGTTCTGACACATGCTACCACATGGATGAACCTTTAAAAAGACCTAAGTGAAAGAACCCAGTCACAAAAGGACAAATATTATATGACTCCACTTATCTGAGGTACTTAGAGTAGGCAAATTCATAGAGACAGAAAGTACAGTAAAGGTTATAAGAGGCTGGGAGGAGGAAGGAATGGGGAGTTATTGTTTAATGAGTACAGGCATACCTCAGAGATACTGTGGGTTCATTTTCAATAAAGCGAATATCGTAATAACGTGAGTCACGTGAATTTTTTGATTTCCCAGTGCATATAAAAGTTATGTTTAAACTATAGTCTATTAAGCGTGCAATAGCATTATGTCTAAAAAAATGTACATACCTTAATTTAAAAATAACGCTGTTGGAAAAATGGCACCAATAGACTTGCCTAGCACAGGGTTGCTACAAACCTTTAATTTATATATATATAAAAAAAAGCCAATGTCTGCAAAGTGCAATAAAGTTAAGTGCAATAAAACAATGTATGCATGTACAGAGTTTCTGTTTGGGATGATGAGAAACTTCTGGACATGGATAGTGGTGATACTTGTGCAACATTGTGAAGAAAATACACATAAAAATGGCTAAAATGATAAATTTTATGTCTATTTTACCACAATTAGTTTAAAAAGAGAAAAAAGTATGCTTATAACAACACTAGTCTTAATATCCTCAATTAGAAACAACCCTAATGTCCATCATCAGTATAATAGATAAATACATTCACACAGTGGGGTATATTCACACAATGAAATACTATACAGCTTTGAAAATGAGCAAACTAAAACTACACACAGCCACATGGATGACTCTCAACAACATAATATTGAGTGAAGGAAGCCAGAGGCAAAAGAGGACATACTGTATGATTACGTGTATATAGTTTATAGACAGATAAAACTAATTCATTATAGGTGAGGGGAAAAGGTTTTAACTGGAAGGGAGAAGGGCCTTCTGTGGTGCAGGTAATGTAATGCCTGTGTTCACTCTGAGAATTCATTCAACTGTACACTTATGGCCTTGTGATTTGTGCACGTTTCTGTATGTAATTATACTTTAAAGTTTACTAAAAAATAAAATAAAAGCAACATAGGGATTCTTCTGCCTCTGAGAGATATACAAAAGTGTGGGAGAAGTTTGACATCTATATAGCTATTCTTGAATTCCATTTATATTGTACTGTTGCAGAATTGGAAGCCTCTAATTGTTGAAAATATGTTAAAACTATTCTTATTCTTTAGATCTCCTAAAAATTTTTAGTATTTCCCTCAAGATAATTTATGTGAACCTAAGTTTCCTTGATGTTTCAACTTCATTTTTCACTTTTTATTTTCAGTAATCTAAAAACTATGTTAAAATTTAGCCAATTTCATATTATGTTCTATGGAGATAAATGGATAATAAAAAATTTAAGTAAAAAGTACAAATCAATCTTTTTGATATTGCTTTGAAAATAGTTTTTAATTGGCAAAAAAATCTATTCATTGTGAATTGGAGGATGCTATGTGGCATTAAATGATTACAAGTCTCATTATGTAATATAATTAAACTATTATAAAAACTGTTGGAGTTGGAAGGAATCTTAGGGTCATCAAGTCCAACCGTCAAACTAAATATAAAAGTCTTCTCTCCAACAGCTTGTGGTTCTCTGCCCAAATACTTCCAGAGACCCTCACCCAAGGTTCCCAAATTCACTGTTGAATCACTGTTATTGTTTTAAAGTTCTTCCTTAGATGAATTAAAATCAGTCTTCCTGTAACTTCCACCATTGATAACAGTTCCATCCTCCAAAATATAGTGGAATAAATTAAACTGTTTTTCCATATGATGTGATAGTAGAAAATAGCATACAGTGGAATAGCCATGGGTTCAAGTTCTATCTCTATCTCTTACTAACTAGCTGATCTTATTTTTCTCATACACAAAATGAAGTGAGAAGATCATTTTACTAAGTTGTTGAGACAATTACACAGATTATACATTAAGCACCAGGAACAGATCCAGTTCCTCATAGTAGAAGACCAATAAATTGTACCTTTTAAAAGTTACATGTGAAGATAATATATTTCCCCTTTGTCATGTTTTCTCCAAAACCTTCCAATTTCTTCCAACTATTCTTTATATGACATGCTCTCCAGGCTTTTCATAGTCTTGGATCCTGTCTTTTTGATACATGCCACTTAGTTACCATGTCACATGATACAGAATACATTACACCAAATATTATCTTTTTCTAAAAAAACTTTCTTGAAATATAGTTGATTTACAATGCTGTGTTAGTTTCAGGTGTACAGTAAAGTGACTCAGTTTTATATATATATATATATATATATATATATATATATATATATTCTTTTTTTTTTACATTCTCTTCCATTATAGGTTATTATAAGATATTGAGTATAGTTCCCTATGCTATACAGTAGGTCCTTGTTGGTTATCTATTTTATATATAGTAGTGTGTAGGTTAATCCCTAACTTCTAATTTATCCCACTCCCTCTCTCCCCTTTGGTAACCATAAGTTTGTTTTCTATGTCTGTGAGTCTATTTCAGTTTTGTAAATAAGTTCATGTGTATCATATCATAGATTCCACTTATAAGCAATATCATATGATATTTGTCTCTCTCTGTCTGCCTTACTTCACTTAGTATGATAATCCCTAATTTAATCCGTGTTGCTACAAATGGCATTATTTCATTCTTTTTTATGGCTGAGTAATATTCCATCACATATATATACCACATCTTCTTTATCCATTCATCTGTTAATGGATATTTAGGTTGCTTCCATGTCTTGGCTGTTGTAAACAGTGCTGCAATAAACATTGGGGTGCGTGTATCTTTTCGAATTATGGTTTTCTCTGGATATATGCCCAGGAGTGGGATTGCTGGATCATACAGTAACTCTATTTTTAGTTTTTTTAAGAAACCTCCATACTGTTCTCCATAGTGGCTGCACCAACTTACATTCCCATCAACAGTGTATGAGGGTTCCCTTTTCTCCACCTCCTCCCCAACATTTGTCATTTGTAGACGTTTTAATGATGGCCATTCTTACTGGTGTGAGGTGATACCTCACTGTAGTTTTGATTTGCATTTCTCTAATAATTAGTGATGTTGAGCATCTTTTCATGTGCCTTTTGGCCATCTGTATGTCTTCTTTGGAGAAATGTCTTTTTAGATCTTCTGCCCATTTTTTGACTGGGTTGTTTGTGTATTTGATATTGAGCCATATGAGCTGTTTGTATATTTGGGGGATTAATCCCTTGTCACCTGCATGGTTTGCAAATATTTTCTCCCATTCTATAGATTGTCTTTTTGTTTTGTTTATGGTTTCCTTTGCTGTGCAAAAGCTTTTAGGTTTAATTAGGTCCAATTTGTTTATTTTTTATTTCCATTACTAGGAGACAGATCCAAAAAGATATTGCTGTGATTTATGTCAGAGAGTATTCTGCCTATGTTTTCCTCTAGGAGTTTTATAGTATCCTATCTTACATTTAGGTCTTTAATCCATTTTGAGTTTATTTTTGTGTATGGTGTTAGGGAGTGTTCTAATTTCATTCTTTTACATGTAGCACACCAAATATTATCTGAGTACTCACTGGACAGTACTTTGATTTAATGCTGTCCAATAGAACTTTCTGTGATGAGAGAAATGTTCTATGCCTGCACTATCTAGTATGGTAGCCACTAGCCACATGTGGTAATTGAGTACCTGAAATGTGGCTGGTGTTTCTGAGGACCTGAAAGTTTAATTTAACTTATTTTAATTTATTAGCCACATGAGGTTAGTGGCTACCATTTTTGGACAGTGTAGATCTAGACATTATACTGCCATTAACACAACCTAAACTTGGATAACTATCTTAGAGTTCATTTCATACTGACAGTTTATGATTAGCTATTTTAGTTTTTACTTCATAAAAACTAACTTTTACTTCATAACAACTACTATTGATATCGATCCAGTTTTCCTGCACCCTGTTATTATGGAAACTGTTTTCTGATTTTCTGAATCACTCTGGAACCTATCTTTAGGGAACCTCAATTTCCTCATCTGTATAATAATGATTGCTTGTACTACATACCTCACACAGTTGACTTAGTGTCAGAAAGTTAATGTATGTGAAAAAGTTTGGAATGCCAAAAAATGCTTTACAAAGTCACAATTTCAGCATCATTACCACTGTTAAATGTTATCTTTCAGGCTATCAAGATATTTATTAATCTGGATGCTATCTTTTAAGATTACCTTTCTCACTCCATGCTTCAGCTACATTGAGCCATATGCCCTCTCTTGCCTCTAGGTCTTCATACATGCTCTCCCTCCCTCTGTGCTCCCTACCCCCTCCTCACCTGGGAGAATGATGTAGTTCTTCTACTCTTGGGGGACTGGCTCAGGGGTTGTATTAGTCTGCTAGGGCTACCATAAAAAAGTACCACAGTCTTTGTGTTTTAACAACAAAAAGTTATTTTTTCACATTTCTGGAGGCTAGAAGTCTGAGATCAAGGTGTCAGCAGGGTTGGTTTCTTCTAAGACCTCTCTCCATGCTTGTAGATGGCCATCTTCTCCCTGTGTCTTCACATGATTTTCTCTATATGTGTGTGTGTGTGTCCTAATCTCTTTAGGACACACACACACATAGGATACTAGACATGTTGGATTACGGCTCACCCATATCATTTCTTTTTACATTAATTACATCTTTAATAGCCCTATCTCCAAACACAGTCACATTCTGAGGTACTGGAGATGAGAATGCCAACATATGAATTTGAAGGAGACAGAATTCAGCCCATAACAGGGGCTTTTATATCTACCACCAAGCAACTAAAAATTTGAGATTACATCTGTACTGGTCAGTTGAGATGTGTGGATAAAATTCAGGGGTTTTGTGAACATAAATGGGAAAAAAATCACATCTTTATTTTCACAAACATCTAAGTGAAATTTAGGATTTCCTTCAAATATGAATGTTAAGCAATAAACCACACTAGCCTTAGCTGTACCTGTGACTTCATCATCAATAAAAATCACAGCTATTTTCATAACATATTACAATTGTTGGAGATGTCTCAAATATTGTTTATGCTCATCACTACGTTGAAATTATGACAGTTTGCAGATTCACTACTGGATCTTGGTTTTTAATGGATTAGTAAAGAAATACTATTTCAGTATATCACAGACTTGTTTCATAAGTATTTTGATAACAATATTTCAGTATAGTTGGTTTCCTTTGCAAGTCTGCATAATTTATTTTACACATTTAAAAACATTCTGAGAAGGGGGTTCAACTCATAGGTATCATCATATGTCAAAGGGGCTCATGGCACAAAAAAAGGTGAGAACTCCTGACTGATGGACCTGACCATAGATGGCAGCCCTGTCAGATGTGAAAACAAGGCAATTCAGCCAAGGCAAGATAGGTTGGGTTTAAAGTCTTTAATACAATGTCTTCATAATTTGAGATAACGGGACCTTGTTCTGTGTATTGTGCCTGCCAAAACTTATAAACAGCAAGATCCATTTTCTTTTACATCAGCTCAATCTGGCCTCAACTATGCACTCTCTATGAGGTCATCAGCTTAGGAAGTGCCTCCCTTCTACCCAGGTCCTGGGTCCTGATTTGATGCTTTGGATAGATCAGCTAAGCTTTGTCCCTGAGAAGGCCAATGACCCAGGATTTTTCTGAAGAAAATGATTCTGTTGCCTGAGAGAGGGGTTTACTGAGAGAGATGTGTGTGGGCCCCTTAAAATCAGTTTCACAGCCCACACTCTAGCAACAGTTTTCCCTCTCTGGCCCAAACTGGAAGTTTCTAACTACTTTCTCCTACCCCAGAACCCCTGGAAGCTATATTTATGCTCTTAGTGTCCTACTATCTGTGGAGTAGGGGTGGATCAGGTTTTGTGGATCCCTGAAGCTTATACACTTTGGGGGCCCTTTTTGAGAAAAAGGCTGCAAAACTACAAATAGAAAATTAAGTGCAGGGCCTTCAAAAGGACCTATGCAACTGAGGGGTCTGGAAGCTTAAGTTCTTTTCAGTACACCTGCCTTTGTAATAGGGACCTTGGTACAACAGAAAGAATAACAGAAAGAGTATTATATTTGGAGTTAGATTTTGAGCCCCTAATCTATTTTTTAAATTTTATTGGGTATAACTGATTTACAATGTCGTGTTAGTTTCAGGTGTACACCAAAGTGGATCTGTTATTCAAATACATATATCCACTCTTTTTTAGATTCTTTTCCCATACAGGCCATTACAGAGTATTGAGTAGAGTTCCCTGTGCTATACAGTAGGTCCTTATTAGTTATCTGTTTTACATATATTAATAGTAGTGTGTATGTGTCAATCCCAATCTTCCAGTTTATCCCTCTTCCCATCCTTACCCCCCCAGTAACCATAAGTTTATTTTCTACATCTGTAACTCTATTTCGGTTTTGTAGATAAGCTCACTTGTAGCCTTATTTTAGATTCCACATATAAGCGTTATCATATGATATTTGTCTTTCTCTGTCTTACTTCACTCAGTATGAGAATCTCTAGGTCCACCCGTGTTGCTGCAAATGGCATTATTTTCTTCTTTTTTATGGCTTGGTAATACTCCATTGTATGTATGTACCACATCTTCTTTACCCATTCCTCTGTTGATGGACATTTAGGTTGTTTCCATGTCCTGGCTATTGTGGATAGTGCTGCAATGAACATTGGGGTGCATGTGTATTTTTGACTTATGGTTTTCTCTGGATATATGCCCAGGAGTGGGATTGCTGGATCATATGGTAGCTCTATTTTCAGTTTTTTAAGGAACCTCCATACTGTTCTCCATAGTGGCTGTACCAGTTTGCATTCCCACCAACAGTGTAGGATGGTTCCCTTTTCTCACCCTCTCCAGCATTTATTGTTTGTAGACTTTTTGATGATGGCCATCAAGCCCCTAATCTATTACTTCCAGCCTAGAATACTTCCATGGTCAGAGAGGCTAGGGAAAATGGAGGACCCTAGCAACCCAGGAGCGTAGGGACCCATGTATCTCCATAAGAACACCATCCTTAGAAGGGTTGTTTGAGAATCTATGACAATTGATGTGAAAGGACAATAAGCTGAAGAGTGTTAATAAAATGTGAATTGTGGTTTTATTACAAGAAGTCTTCCTACAGAAAGGTCTCTCTTTGCAGCTCCTTGGCTGCCAAACAAGAACTCAGAGAAGATGGCAGTGGAAGCCATGGGCACTGTCTTTCACCCATACTTGGACCATGGTAAGAGTCAAAGTCACCACTCCTTCTACTCTTTTCTTCTTCATTTGCATCCAGAATGGTCTCTATACTAGCCAAATTTTAATTAAAAGGAAGTGGAATAGTAAGATATAATTTTCTACCTATAAAATTAGCATATAGGTGGGAGTATTACAGCTTTCTTGGAAAGCAATCTGAGACTGTTAAGAACTTACTTAAAAGATGAACATGTATACCTATCCTAAGGAAGTAATTAGAGACCAATGAATATTTCGATAGGGTTATTTATCATTCTGAATAATTGGAAACCTAAATGAACAATGTCCAATATTATGTGAATGGATAAATAAAATAGCATAATAAAATAATTACAGTGTACTCAGATAATGGGCTAATATGCATTCATTAAAATAATGCTTTAAAATATTCCTTTAAATGAATGTTTATAATGTTATAAAAAATTATGTGCAGAGTAAAATCTCAAGTTTGAAAGAAAACATGTTTAAAGGTTAACACTGGTTATCTGCAGGTATTGGCTTTTGAGTAATGTTACTTCCTTCCCTATTCTTTTATGTATTTTCCAAACTTTCCACCATAGACACATGTCATGATTACAATCAGGTAAAAAATTAATCTAAAAAAATGAAAGAATTTGATCTGAAAATGGAGATACCTATTGCTCATACGAAGTTTGGTTTCAGATGCACTTCATTACCAGTATCAGTTAACAAGACTAAGACTTTGCTGGCAAGTACCTGGGATCAGGTTTGCTAGAATTTTAAAAAGGCCTCTGTCTGTGAGCAGTAGACGGGAACAGCTTAGTTTTATAACATGGTAAAAGAATGGGCAAATGGAGCCTGATTCTACCAGCCTGTCTGGCTTTGAAATTGTGTGCTATTTGTGTAACTGCTCATGCTTGGTCGACAGATCAAGGGGCACCCTGCAGATCCTCACATGGCAAGAACTTAGATGGTAATTTCAGGCCACAACAGATGGGAACTGTAAGTGCAGAAGGTCACTCAAAATATTAGTTGCTTTATCTCTGTAGAGCTATGAAGAGAGGGAAGAAGTTACAGACCTGCCGTAAGATAGTGCATTTGGTTCATTCCAGAACACTCCTATCAGTATGCTTGAAGGGCAGAGCACATACAAGGGCAGAATTTCAATTAAGTCATTCACCAAAGTCCATCGAGAACAAGGGCAGCGAATGACAGCCTGGCCAAAAGACTGTCAATGACAGCGTGGCCAATAAACATTGAATTAGGGGTTTCCATATACGTATAATGTCACAAGGCCCTACAAATACAAAACCTATTTTGGAAAAAAGCATGCTATACTGTTGTTCTACTTAGTAATTCAGAGCCTTAAATGATTCAGAACGCAATTTAAATGAAAAAAAGTTTTAAATATTGGTAACATAATACTTAAAGTGGTCAAATTTGCCACTGAAATGTTCTTTAGAGATGAATTTTCCTTTTTAGGACTGAGATGGTGCCAGTTTTTATAGGCAAAAAGAAAGTTTTTCAGTAGTGGAATTAAAGTATGAAAAATGTTTTTCAGGTCTTAATAAGATGACTGAGTCTATGATTAGGATACTTTTAAATGAGTAAAAAGTGATGAAGTCATGGGATGTGAATTAAATTTAGAATACATGAAACCAAGTGGGCTTTGAGGATCATGGCTCATATATTTTTCCCCTGCCTTTAGCTGGATTTAATGAAGACCTCTGAAATTTTCATACCTCCATCATTCAAAGGGCCTCTCAAAATATGCTTCATTATAGAAGGGTGACACCATCACAGACATATAATTAGATAAAGGAGAACAACAAGTGACATATAGAATTGAGATAAAAAAGAAGTAAAAATAAACCATTTAAAAGATGCTTGCTTTTAATTTAGAATATATTTGAAGAAGGAGTTATTAAAGAAAAATAGGCAAGCCTTTTATAAGTAAAAATATTTATTTATTGTATTTTTTGAAACATTATGTCTGATGTCTTGACATCTGCTATTTGATCTTCTAAATGGACTTTTCTTAACTGATTCATAAGCTATTTCTATAACAGGCAAATTGTCAGAAGAGTGAAAACTTTATGGATTAAGAAATGATCAAACTAAATGATTTTATGCTTAAGCAAATGAGACTCTTCTTAAGCCTTAATGCAACTATATAGAAAAATCTTGACTGTGGATACACTTTTAGGACTATACTTCACAAAGAATTTGAAAGTTGGAACTTACAAACTATATGGACCACTCCTTTGAAGAGTAATTGTAAAGGACTTGTAGACTTGGCATGGGCTTTCTTATTCACTCAAGCAGTTTGTGACACTGTTTCGAGTGTGACACCAATGGAGAGGATCTGTGTACATATGCTGTGAAGTTGAGTAAGGAGATGGAGATTTTCTAAATACATTCCTTCTTTTTGAGCGTCTGTTCAATGTAGTAAACATTGGGTTAGGTGATTACCATGTGCTGGGAGACCATGATGAATAAGACAAAGTCTCTACCCAAGTTGTTCACAGCTCATGCTGGCCTGCCTCAGCCCCCAACCCACATATGTAAGCAAAATGATGTCTACTTTGCTAATCATTGCCTTACTTCTTAACTTCCTCAACTTAATATGCCCCATGACTCAAACCCCTGGCCACAGATGATTAGACCACAGATGGACACATGGCCAAGGCTGGGCCAACCAGTCAAATTCTCTTCTGGGCATGGGAATTAAGACTCTTCAGTGTTGAATTCAATTAGGGATGGTGGACACTTAAACAGAAAGAACATGTAAAGTCAGAATTAGAGTCAGCAGTTGGTAATTAAGCCTCTAGAATCAAGTCTAAAATTAATGACTTAACATTGCTTCCCACCAAGACATCCTGACTTCTCTAATCTGGCTACCACCAAGAACAGCTATATCCATTTATATCTATGGGTTTTTATTCATTTTTCTACCATTACCTTCTCCTTTCCACCGAAATCAAAATTTTCCCACCTTTCAAGGACAACCTCAAGCCCCACTTCTTTAAAAACTTTTAAAATTGAAGTATAGTTGATTTACAGTGTTGCCTTAGTTTCTGGCATACAGCGAAGTGATTCACTTACACATATATATGTATATTCTTTTTCATATTTTTTCCATTATGGTTTATTACAGGATATTGAATATAGTTCCCTGTGCTATACAGTAGGACTTTGTTGTTTACCTGCTTTACATATAGTAGTTTGTATCTGCTAACCCCCAACTCCTAATTTATCCCTCCCAACCCCCTTTCCCCTTTGGTAACCATAAGTTTGTTTTCTTTGTCTGTGAGACTGTTTCTGTTTTGTAAATAAGTTCATTTGTATCATATTTTAGATTCCACATATAAGTGATATCATATATTTGTCTTTCTCTGTTTGAGTTACTTCACTTAGTATGATCATCTCTAGGTCTATCCGTGTTGCTGCAAATGGCGTTATTTCATTATTTTTATGGCTGAGTAATATTCCATTGTATATATGTACCACATCTTCTTTATCCATTCATCTGTCAGTGGACATGTAGTTTGCTTCCATGTCTTGGCTACTGTAAACAATGCTTCTATGAACACTGGGGTGCGTGTATCTTTTTGAATTATGGTTTTCTCTGGATACATGCCCAGGAGTGGGATTGCTAGATCATATTGTAACTCTATTTTTAGTTTTTTAAGGAACCTCCATACTGTTCTCCATAGTGGCTGTACCAATTTACATTCCCACCAACAGTGTAAAAGGGCTCCCTTTCTCCACACCCTCTCCAGAATTTATTGTCTGTAGATTTTTTGATGATGGCCATTCTGACCAGTGTGAGGTGATACCTCGTTGTAGTTCTGATTTGCATTTCTCTACTAATTAGTAATGTTGAGCATCTTTTCATGTGCCTGTTGGCCATCTGTATGTCTTCTTTGGAGAAATGTCTATTTAGGTTTCCTGCCCATTTTTTGATTGGGTTGGGTTTTTTTGTTGTTGTTGTTTCTGAGTTGTATGAGCTGTTAGTATATTTTGGAAATTAAGCCCTTGCTGGTTGCATCATCTTAAAATATTTTCTCCAATTCTGTAGGTTGTCTTTTTGTTTTGTTTATGGTTTCCTTTGCTGTGCAAAAGCTTATAAGTTTGACTTGGTACCATTTGTTTATTTTTGCTTTTATTTCTATTGCCTTGGGAGACTGACCTAAGAAAACATTGCTACAATTTATGTCAGAGAACATTTTGCTTATGTTCTCTTCTAGGAGTTTTATGGTGTCATGTCTTATATTTAAGTCTTTAAGCCATTTGGTGTTTACTATTGTGTATGGCATGAGGCAGTGTTCTAACTTCATTGATTTACATGTATCAAGTCCTACTTCTTGATCATTTTGGACAACTTATTTCTCAGCAACTCCAGTAGTAGTGGTAATGATAATTATAATAACAATGGCAATAATTATGGCCAGCCCTTATTGAGCACATACTATGTTTGAGGCACTGTTTTGTGTTTTTTTAATTAATTAATTAATTTATTATTATTATTTTTTTTTTTTTTGCGGTACGCGGGCCTCTCACTGTTGTGGCCTCTCCCATTGCAGAGCAACAGGCTCCAGACGTGCAGGCTCAGCGGCCATGGCTCATGGGCCCAGCCACTCCACAGCATGTGGGATCTTCCTGGACCGGGGCACGAACCCGTGTCCCCTGCATCGGCAGGCGGACTCTCAACCACTGTGCCACCAGGGGAGCCCTATTTATTATTCTTATTTATTTATTTATTAGTTTTGGCTGTGTTGGGTCTTCGTTGCTGTGCGCGGGCTTTCTCTAGTTGCCGCAAGCAGGGGCTACTCTACGTTGCGGTGTGCCGGCTTCTCACTGTGGTGGCTTCTCTTGTTGCAGAGCACGGGCTCTAGAGTGCACGGGCTTCAGTAGATGTGGTGCGTGGGCTCAGTAGTTGTGGCTTGCGGGCTCTAGAGCACAGGCTCAGTAGTTGTGGCACACGGGCTTAGTTGCTCCACGGCATGCAGGATCTTCCCAGACCAGGGCTTGAACCCGTGTCCCCTGCATTGGCAGGCGGATTCTTAAACACTGCACCACCAGGGAAGCCCTGAGGCACTGTTTTAAGCACTATACATGTATTACTTAATTTATAATAACCTTGTGTAGCTGGTACAATTATTATCACCATTTTATAGACAAGGAAACTGAGGCAGAAGAGGTGAAGTAATCTGTCAGCTAAGAGATGAAACAGTACCTAAAGGCCATTTTAGATTTCACACACTGTCTCATCTTTACATACAGTATCTCCCTTAATCCTTACACCAACCCTATTAAGAAGGTATTATTATCCCCATGTTGAAGATGAGAAAACTGATGCCCAGAGAAATAAAGGACATTGTGCAAGGTTACACAGAGAGTATGTGGCATTTTAAGATTGAAACCTAAATTGTATGCCTACAATGTCTTGATTCCTAAGCACTAGAGTACTTGTAAGGTCCTGAGACACAGGGCTACATCTATCCTTTTGGATAAAAGAAAATAAATCAATAAATAGAAACTAAGATACTCTAAAAACATTTGTTCTAATATGGGGTATAAAAAGAAATATTGGAATAAGTTAGCCAAAACAATAACTAATTTTTTTTCTTATGATGAAAATGAAAATTACACCTTCCTCTGAAACCATAAAGCTCCTAAAACTTAATTAGCTTTGTGTTAATATTTTGATGCATCTCTGCACTTCTTAATCTAACTGCAAATTATTATTACATCAGCCATACTGTCTGTGGCAAAATTAGGCAGGATAACACAGCCCCCAAGGTTGCTTATCCTTGAAAGATTTTCAGCTTGATATTTTGCTCTTTGTCTCTTGGCTTATTTCAGCGAGGATAGAAAGAGAGGAATGATTATTGTGTGGGTGTTTTTGCTTCACTTCCTTAGAAGTAGAACCATATTTCATCTACCTATCGAGGGTTGAGAAACCTCAGCTTAAAAAAGGACGTAAATACAACCTATTTTCAATAGAAACAAAACAGATCAAGTTATACCTGATATTCAAGGAGCCCAAGGGAGTGTATTCTCTACCAATTAGAACAAAATTGAGTCTAGTTCTTTCTGCAGTTATTCTAAAGGAAGGTTTGGGGGTGAAGTTTTCTGAACCTTCTGTTCTGTTGATGAATGATGGAGAAGCCATTCTTGATATCAAGGGATTAGTGGAAATGAGAATAAAGCATTGACTCTCAGAGTTGGAAGAGAACTCAGAGGTCATTTATGTTTAAATATGTTCTGCAATGTTCCCACCAACTGGTCATTGCCTATACTTAAAAGCATTCCAGAGAATGCTTGGATTCCAAATTGATTCATTCCATCTTTGGGTGGCTCATCATCATATTAGAGCAAAACATTTCTTCCTTTCCAGTCTCTTCATAGTACTAAAGTATTACTCTAAGATTGCCATAACTAGATTTTATCATTATATTTATTACTGTTTTATACTTATACAAAATAATACCACAGTGTGTATTTACTGTACTAACAAGATATTTGACAAGTATTTCCCCCACATATAAAATCATGATAATAGATACTGTTTATTGAGTCATTATAATAAGAGTTCATAAACATTAGTTATTTTATTATTATTGAGCACTTAGGGGATCTTTGAGGCATAATATTAAGCACATTACAGATACTTACTCATAAAATACTCACAATCATATTATGAGGTAGATGTCATGATTTTTGTATTGCAGATCAGAAAACTGAGGCTCAAAGAAATCCATAGTCGTGTTCAGAGTCATACAGCTAAGTGGTAAAGCCAGGTTTCCCTAGGTCCTAAGTTGGTGCTCAAAAAAACTAGTCTGTACCACTTCCCAAATCAAGATAGTAACTCTATGCAAACTCTATATAAACATTTCCATTCATTGAGTCAGATAGGTCCACTCACAAGGCTTTACGTAGTATTACAAAGATTAGCTATGTGTGTGTTAGCTTTTGTGTGTATGTCTCTTTAACAGTAGCAAAAAAAAAACACAAAAAACAAAACAAAACCTAACTTCACAAAACATATATTTTGCCAATGTTACTAGAATCACTAGGGAAGAGTGTCCTCAGTTCTTGCCATATCGGCAGACAAGAAAATGTCACAACTTTTATGGCCCTAGTGACTATTCTTTGTTTCAGCTCAAGTACACCCTGAATCACTCTTTTCCACTTTCTCTGTGCCAGAAGGCAGATAAACATTGATTTGACATGAAGTCAATCCAATATATCCACCCAGGGTGGCACGCACTCTCAGCATTACAAACAGAGTATAATATCTAAAGGTAAAAGAAAATAAGAGAAAGCTCATGTTCCACCTGATATCACACAAATATACTTTAAATTTTTTTGCTAGATTTTGAACCCTATTAAATATGTAATGGATCATTTTGATGTTGTTTCGGGTATTCTTCCAGCCACTATTATCATAAACTTGTCTCTATAGAAATTGTGTTTTAGGTGCCGATTCCACAAACCTCTAACTAGTATCTTAAGTCAATTTTTAAAATTTGATTGCTTATTGTGTTACTATACTGGACCTCATCTGTAAAGCTTGTTTAATTGTCTGTTGTGATTGTTTGCCTGCAAATACATGTAACCTACCGAAAACCTTACAAATTAAGGCAACTTCTTGGCAATTAAATTACTCTCCAAGAATCTTGTAAACACAGGAAGACTGTCTTTTTTGTCTAGAGATTATAGTAAAATTATATCAACAGTCCCTTTAGAGCTAAGGATTGAGCACAGTATCCAAAAGTGTGGTCCATCTCCATTATCTAGTATCTTGGTCACATATCACATTCATGAGGAATCCTGGATTAGAAAGCTGCTACTGAACCACTTCACAGCCATGATGATGGCTATAATTTAAAAAAATAAAATAAAATAACAAGTGTGGAAGGAGTGGAGAAATTGGAACACTTGTGCATTGCTGGTAGAAATGTAAAATGGTACAGATGCTATGGAAAACAATTTGGTGGTTCCTCAAAAGCTAAACACAGAATTACCATATGACCCAGCAATTCCACTCCTAGGTATATATACCCAAAGGAATTGAAAGCAGACACTCAAAGAGATACTTATATGATAATGTTCATTGCAGCATTATCAACAATAACCAAAAGGTGAAACAACCTAAATGTCCATCAACAGATGAATGAATAAACAAAATGTAGTATACCCATACAATGGAATCTTATACAGTCTTTAAAAGGAATAAAGTACTTGGAATTAACAGATATACACTACTATATAAAATAGATAAACAACGAAGTCCTACTGTATAGCACAGGGAACTATATTCAATACCTTGTAATAACCTATAATGGAAAAGAATCTGAAAAAGAATACATATATATGTATAAGTGAATCACTTTGCTGTACACCAGAAACTAACACAACATTGTAAATCAACTATACTTCAATTTAAAAAAAAAAAAGGAATGAAGTACTGACATATGCTGCGACATGGATGAACCTTGAAAACACTATGCTAAGTGAAATAAGCCAGATACAAAAAGACAAATACTGCATGATTCCACTTACACGAGGCATCTAGAATAGTAAAATTCATAAAGGCAGAGAACAGATTAAGGTTAACAGGCTATGGGGGAGGGGAGAACAGAGAGTTATTGTTTAATGGTTTCAGAGTTTCTGTTTGGAGTGATAAAAAAGTTTTGGAAACAGTGGCGAAGGTTGCAAAACATAGTAAATGTAATTAATTATACTGAATTCTGTACACTTAGAAATGAAAATGTAAAATTTTATGTTAAATATATTTTTACCACAGTTTAAAAATATTAATAATGTAAAATACCAAAACCATTGAATGGGTGAATTGTACAGTGTGTGAATTATATCTCAAAAAACCTGTTATAAAAGAAAGAAAAGTTGCTGCTGAATTAGCAATGGTAACTGTGATGATGATGATGAAAGACGATAATTCTAACAAGAGCAACAACTACCGTTTGGCAAGCACCATCCTAGGAGCTTTACACAACCTTACCTCACAATATTTTCTTAAGTTAAACACAACAGTATTGTCTCACTTTTCCATGAGGTGCAAGGAGCTCAGGTAGCTGGTACAATTTGCGTAGCATCACAGAGCTAATAAGTTGTGAAGCTGGAATTTAAACTGAAGTCTGTCTGAATTGAAAACCCCTGCTCAAACTACCTCACCAGACCTACACCCCTTGAAATTTGGAGCATTTGCTGAAATATGGTCCTATAACTCCATTTGGAGAAGGGGAAAAAGAAGGAGTCCTGCTCTTTCACTCTAATAAAGGAAGTCTAATGCCTTCATGTGGGCATCTCAAGTTCCAGAACGATGCTGGTCTTGAGCCACATACACCTCTGTGAGATAAAATCTGAGTTGGGATAAAAGATATGGGGATGACTACAAGTATGGCAGCCTGATAGGGACTAATTAGGGAGACAGAATGTTGTTGAAGTTAAGAACTTGGGCTCTGTTGACAGATCGACTTGAAGTTCAATCAGCTATCTGCCACTTTCTCTCTGTGTCATTTTGTGCAAGTCACTAAAGCTCTCTAAGACCCACTTATCTCATCTATAAGATGAAACTAATACCTTTACTAAATAAGGCTGATGTGAGGATTAAGGGCAATAAGGCTTGTGAAGCATCTGGAACAGCTCCTGGCATAGAATCAACAGAACACATGGCACCTCTTATTGCTACAGTGTAGGACAGGATGGTAACTATAGTAAAATGGAGTAAAGAAGCAGAAACTGCATTAGTGAGGTAACACATAGAAATTACAAGATGAGGCAAGGTCAGTATCAGAGAAAAAAAAACAACAACTGTGTTTATCTTGTGTTTTGCTCTAAACAACAGAAAGAAATTAAAGTTCTTCTCCAGAGATATACAGGACTAGATGGATCTGAGGGGACTTGGGGGAGGAGAAAAGGGGCAGAAGCCATAAAAATATGGGTAACTTTGTGTGGACTCTTAGGACTTTATGGAATCAGTACAAAATTATTTTATCCCAGTCACTATACTCAGTGTATATTGAAGATAATTTTATAACTTTCCCTCTCACTTTCTCTCTCTTTTATTTTTTATTTTTAGCAATGAACTGTGTGTGCATACCATCCCAGACATTACACGTAACTAAGAGATAACTAAGGGGTTACAAATATTATTATCGTTAATAGTAGGGAGCACCCAGATTCCAGAGATGACTCAAGAGTCAGAACTGAAGAACATATGCTGGGTCCTCCTCAAGTGGTTCCTGTGTCTCCTAATAGTCTGAGGATGAGATGAAGAGGTTCAGTAAAGACGCCCATCCTGCCTCACTTTTTAAAATTATAAATATAATATTTACATATGGGAATAAAAATTAAAGCCATACAGAGGTAAATAAAAGGAAAGCTTAAAATGTTTCTCCTTCCCACTTTTGTGCCACCCCTAATCCTAATCTCCAATTGTAACAGGCAGTTTTTATGTTTAATTTTTCTAGTGGTTACTTCCATTACTCTAAATTAGTGGTTCTCAAATTTCTGTGTACACAATAATTACCTGAAAAGCTTGTTGCTTGCTTAAAAAGGAGATTCCTGGGCATCACTCCAAAATCATGTGGGGTGTAGCCAAGGAATCTGAATTTTAAAAACTACTGTGGGTAATTTTGACTCAGGTAGTTTATGGGATGAACTTTGAAAAATGTTATTATAAATTATATATTTATATCTCTATATTTTAGCCAATCAACTTATTAGCAGTATTTTATAATGCAACCTTCACTTATTGATACTTTACATGGTATATATTGACTTTCACTGTATGGGGTAAGAAATTTAACCTCTGTTACTGTTGTCTACCTCTCATCCTTTCTCCACCTCCCAGCTCTCTGTCAGCTTTACCTTTACTATAATCAAATTTACTATGAAATGATTCTGCCACCAAAAGCCAATAAACATATCTATATTCTTATGATTAATGTAAATCTTATTTCCTTGTGACTCAAGGTGCATGACTGTACAATAAAGACATTTAAATATATGTCACAAAACCTTCGGCACTATAAGAACCTGTGCCACTGCTCCAATTGCTGAGATTAAATTGGTTTTCTTTTCTTACACTGTATGAATTGCTTAAAATCAAATCATGCATTAGTTTGCTCTATATTTGAGTTGTGACTTCCTTGTACACATTTTTCTTTCTGGAGAACTTCTTTTATCTTAATGAGCATAAAATATGTACCTTTATTACTATGTCACTAAGATCATGCAATTTCCTAGTCATACTACTACTTTCTGGGTCTGCTGCAACCTGGGAGCTTCTTTTTAGTATAACCCTATATTATTCTATTGCTTCTTAGAAGCACCCTCTTCTCAACTTCATGTTACTTCAAAGCAAACTCAAATAAGTATTTCCAGAATGGAAAATTATCTGAACCTTTGCAAATCTGAAAATGTCTTTATTTTGCCTTCATAAATGATTGCTATTTTAGGTGTATATAGAATTCTAGGTTGAAAATAATTTTCCAGGGCTACTTGAAAATTTAAAACTTCTGTGCATCAAAGGACACAATCAGCCAAGTGTTAAGGCAACCTACAGAATGGGAGAAAATATTTTCAAATCATATATCTGATAGGGCGTTGATATCTAGATATATAAAGCGCTCCTACAACTCAACAACAACAAAATAACCCAATTAAAAGATGAGGGGGGAGTTCCCTGGTGGTCTTGTGGTTAGAATTTGGTACTTTCACTGCCATGGCCCGGGTTCAATCCCTAGTCAGGGAACTGAGATCCCGCAAGTCACGTGGTATGGCCAAAAAAAAAAAAAAAAAAAAAAAGATGAGCAAAGAACTTGAAAAGACATTTATCCAAAGAAGATACACAAATGGTCTGCAAGCATATGAAAAGATGTTCAACACCACTAGTCATTAGGGAAATACAAATCAAAACCACATGAGAAATCACCATGTACCTGTTAGAATGACTAATATAAAAAACAAGAAAGAAAGAAAATAATAAGTGTTGGTGAGGATGTAGATAAATTTCAATCTTTGTACACTGTTGGTGGGAATGTAATAAAATGGTGC
The DNA here is from genome assembly GCF_011762595.2 of Tursiops truncatus. NCBI lineage: Eukaryota > Metazoa > Chordata > Mammalia > Artiodactyla > Delphinidae > Tursiops > Tursiops truncatus. The sequence goes on along the minus strand of NC_047055.1, from coordinate 111,426,354 downwards.
AGCCACCATGGAAAACAGTATGGTGGTTCCTCAAAAAGTTAAAAATAAAACTGCCATATGATCTAGTAATTTCATTTCTGGATATATCTCCAAAAGAATTGAAAGCAAGTTCTCAAAAAGATATCTGTACACCCATGTTCACAACAGCATTACTCACAATAGCCAAACGGTGAAAGCAACTCACTTGTTCATCAATGGACAAATGGGTAAACAAAATGGAGGATGTACATACAATGGAATATTATTCAGCCTTTAAAAGGAAGGAAATTCTGACATAGGCTTCAACATGGATGAAACTTGAGGGCATTTTATTAAGTGAAATAATCCAGTCATAAAAAGATAAATGCTGTATGATTCCTTTTATATGAAGTGCCCAGATTAGTTGAATTCATAGAGACAGAAAGTAGAATGGTACTTGCCAGGAGCTGTGGTAGGGGGAAATGGGGAGTTATTGTTTAATGGGTATAGAGTTGCAGTTTTTCAAGATTAAAAAGTCCCGGAATTTGGTTGGACAATAATGTGAATGTACTTAACATCACTGATCCATACACTTAAAAATGGTTATGATGGTAAATTTTGTGTTATGTGCATTTTACACAATTTAAAAATTTTTAATGCTAATAATAATAGTAATAATAATTTCCATTAGAAATCTGAAGGTATTTCTCTATTGCCTCCTAATAATTGACTAATACAATTTTATTGTGATTCTTTTGTAGCTAACATGTTTTTTCCTCTCTAAAATATTTTATGTTTTCTTTATCTTTGACATTCTGAAATTGCATAAGAATATGTCTACTTTATCTTGCTGGACATTAGAGGGGTTTCTTTGAATCTGAACATTACAATTTTTCTTCAGCTCTTAGAAATATTATTATATTACTTTCCCATAATTTTATCCCCTCATTACCTCTGTCTTATTTCTAGGAATTTAGCATGGATCAATCTTCTTTTCCTTTTTCTCATATTATTACATTCTTCATCTTTCTCCTCTGTTACAGAAGATTTCTTTGATTATTTTATTCCTGTCTTTTTATTCATTTTATAATTTTGACAATAATATTTCAAACTTCTATGTTGCTCTTATTTGTACTCTGATAACTTTTTTCTTAGATGAATTTTGTTTTGTATAAAACCTCTTCTCAAATGTCTCTGATGATACTCATTAAATTTTTTTAAACTTCTCTTCTGTGAATTATCTGATTCCACTGTAGACTTATTTGCTTTGTTTATTCACTTTTGTGCTGTTGGCTTTTCTCAAATATAGGATGGTCCTTGGTTGCACATTTATTGTGCTCTAAAGCCACTTCTCTGAATAATCAAAGAGCTAACAACTTTTAGTTGTGAGTAGGACACCATTAAATGGCAGCCCTCACTTCAGGATACAGAAGCGAGGTAGCACTCAGCAGGCTGGCTGTTGACACACTTTCCCTTACCAAACCTCCTTATACATACTATACATTCCCAGCTACCATTAGTATCTTGAGGCACACAATATAGGTAAGTCATACTTCATCATCAGAGTGCATGTACCTAAATCCATATTTCAAATAGTCTATCAAATAATTTTAGGGGTTGACTTCGGCCAAAACTGATTAAATTATCATTGTATTCAATTCTTTTCTTTTCTTTTCCTTTTTTTTTTTCTTTTGGACATGCCCCTCGGCATGCGGGATATTAGTTCCCCAACCAGGGATTGAACCTGTGCCCCCTGCGGTAGAAGCATGGAGTCCTAACCACTGGACCGCCAGGGAATTCCCTGTATTTAATTCTTAAAGAACACTTCCATTTTCTTTTTATTCATTTGTGCCTGAATTGTTGTTGTTGTTGTTATTCTTCAGAGAAATCTTTTAAACTATTTGTCAATTTTGTGAGGGTCATCTGGACTATGATTAGATTAATATAATAGTGATCATAATTAGAGCACATTTAAAGTACAAGATATCACAATATACTGAAAATGAACAGATGAGTGAAAGCCTGTCTTAGTTTGGGTTCCCTCAGAAACAGAGTCTGAGTGGAGGATTTGAGTGCAGGTAGTTTATTTGAGAAGTGACTCCAGGAAGCTCCAGGGGAGACAGGAAAGGGAAGAAGGCCAATAAAGAGTACATTATTGAGCAAATGACCATGGTGGGTAACTGGGACAGAATCCTGCTGGGAATTTCTGGGAGACCACGTCAGTTATCCTGTAGAGTTATACTATATACTTTAGAGTGCCCACCCACCGGTTTTCCACTTCTCCTTCATTTTTGATGTCTAAAGGTTTCCCTCACTCGCAAGCTCAGCTATGACTCTAATAATGTTTATAATAGTTTACCTGTATTTTCTAACTATTACGCTGTAGGAGAGTTCTCAGTTTAATTTACCATATTATCCAGTTCCCCACAGAAATAAATATTAGGATTAAAGGAAGATCAAAAAAATCAATAAATATATATTATAAGATGTAAATGCCTTAGAAAAATGCCTAGCACACTATGAGAGCTCATTAAATGTTGTCAATTGCTAATACTTAGATGGTAGTAATAGAAGCCATAGAAGTAGATGTAGTATTGGAAGAAAAAGAGTGAAAAATTGATGGGGCTGCTCTTGGTGTTCCTAAGAGGAAGAACAACAAGAGTGTTTGTCCCAACAGTGTTCTATTTCTATCACTCCCACTAAAATCCCATTCTCTGAACACGTCTCAGTTTGCATCCTTGAACTTGAATGACATATATGAATTATGTGAGAAAACACTTCATTTTTTTAGCAGGTGGTATAAGAACATTTTGTAGGGAAAGAACAGTTTTATTAAAAGGGGCTTTGATAAGCTCACCATGGGGTAGAAATAATTCTCAGATTGCTCAAGTTTCATCAGAAATGAGAGAGGGTCACTGCATATTAAATAAGAACAAGTTTGGGAATTTCCTGGGGGAAGGATCAAGGAGATGAGGCCCCTGACTGCTAGAGTGCCTGAAGAAAGATTTGGAGCAAGAATCAAAGCATCGAATAGAGACTTATTTCAATGACTGCTGTGTGTTGTGAACTAAAACTTCTCTCCTATAAGTCCCCTTTGAAATACTTGATACAACTTTCATTATTCACTAATCATTTTATGTGAATGGAGTTTCAGTTTGGAGGAGCTCAAAAAGACCTGAGTGATGGAATTCCCTGGAGGTCCAGTGGTTAGGACTCTGCTCTTTCACTCCTGAGGATGCAGGTTCAATCCCTGGTTGGGGAACTAAGATCCCACAATGCTCTCGGCGCAGCCAAAAAAAAAAGATCTGAGTGACAATAGTAATACTCCTCCTCCTTGGAAGTGGAAGCAGTGACATATTCTATGAACTGCCCCTCCACACCAAAGGACTGAACAGAGAGAAGAAGGGCATTCAGAAGAGAAGGAGCAGAATAAGCATCTTCTTGGAACTGGAAGCAGATCAGTGAAGACAGATCCCAGGGTACAGGGTGGTAATGAGGCAAGAGGTATGACCAGAAGAGAAGGCAGGGGACAATGAAGAGCCTTCAGTGCTGAGCCAAGGGCATAGAATTTGTAATACAGATGATGAGGATCATTGAACAGTTTTCAAGCTGGGAATGTATTCCCATTTAATAGGTAATTATTGACAGTTTGAGATAACGCTTTGTAGAGAAGTAAGGCCAAAGGCAGGCCAGAAAACGAATTCAGGACTATTGTAGAGTCTCAGCCTAAGGAGGGTGTGAACACAGGTAAAAGAAAGGACAGCTGGACTGGAGGTGATGGGAAAAATTCAAGAGCTATCTACAAGACAGTACTGACGAACTTAGGAATAGCAGCGTATTAGTTAGGAAGGCTAAGTTGCAGTAAAAAAAAAAAAATAGACCCAAATATATACAATGGTGCAAACAATATAAAAGTTTATTTCTTGCTAACTCTCTAAGAAAGATGTTCCTTGTCAGCTGGAGGCTCTCCTTCATTTGATGATTCAAGAATCCAGTCTCAAAAAAAAAAAAAAAAGAATCCAGTCTCCTTCCATATTATGGTTCCAATATCCATTAGAACTTCGTGATAGTCAGCAAAAGGCGAGGGAGAATGTGAAAGGGGCACACCCTCATTTGAAAAGCTTTGGCTAGGAAATGGCTCATAACACTTCCACACATATTCCACTCACTAGTACTTAGCACCATGGCCACATCTTACTGAAGTCTGGGAAATATAGTCTAACTACATGCCCAGGAAGAAAAAGAAATGGATTTTGGAAAACACCTAGAAGTCTCAACATAATCAGTGAGGGAAAGAAAAGATCTTAGAGTAATTCCCAACATTCAGATTAGCTAACTGGATGATTGGTGGTAGCATTAAGGAATATAGGTTTGCTTGGAGGGAGGTGGGGTAATGAGTTCAGTTTGAAATATGTTGAGTTAAAGATGCTCATGAAATACCTGTGGGGAAATATCCACTATATCTGTCTATGCACATCTTTAAGGATTAGAGACATACAACTTTGGCCATATGCTAATTCACTAAGTCTTATATAAGCTTTAAATGTGTACCCAACTATAGAAGATTTATGTGAATCAAATCTCTGAAAACTTTTCCATTGAATCCTTCATTGGTCTGTACTCACAGGCACAGATGGGAAAAACACAACTTAATATTATTCCAAAGCAGGAAGCAAACTGATTTCCCATGAAAGCTAAACGATATGTTCTATTCAGAACTGAATTATGACACAGTGCACAGCCATCCTCAATGAAAAGAAAAGAAATTGGGAGCATTATCCTGGTATGGCTGTGCTTGATTTCAAATCATGGGATGGGCAGAGGTGGGATTCTTTGCTTGTTTATTTTCCAGAGGTCTCCTTTTAAAAATATGCTCTATGCACTTGAGGAAGGTGAAAAGGAGGTATTAAAGTATCTGATGCTTTGAGAGTAGGCTCACTTCAGTTCTGATTCTCTCAAAGTAAATAACCTCAACATGAAATCAACTCTCAGATTCTAAGGTACCATCTTCTCGCTGTCTGTAAAGCAACCATTAAGACAAATCTGAGTGTTCTTAGGTTCACTGGGTAAATCACCAAGATTTCAGCGTCTTTGATGATTATCTTGTGGTCTGAAAGTGTCTTGTCACCTCTAAACAGAGGTTTTTCACTTAATGATCCAGGGGACTGGATGAATTTAAATATTTCCATCTTTTTTCATTTTTAAGAAAATAATAAAGTATGTATATTATTAATAAACTGGGATAACAATATTTAAATTAAGATTTTCTGTACCTTTTATATGTCAAACTTTGTTTCATTATTAATTGTGTGATAATGGCACAGGATGGGGGTGAGATGGAGGCATTAAATGCCTCACTTGGTATCATCACAAAACAAGCAGTTTGGTGAGTCTACATATTTCAACACATTCAGTCAAGGTCAGCTGGAATAATATAATTCAGTAAAACATGCTTAAGAATTGTCCAAAATGTTGTCATGTGAAATATAGAACAACAGGACAAAAAACCTGAACTATAAAATAAAAAGACTATGGAAACCTGTATATCACAAATACACCCAAGCAGTTCAAGAGAGAGGGGGAGAGAGAGACAGAGACAGAGAGAATGTGTACACAGTGCTTTTTGCTCTTGGAGGAAAAAAAAAAACTCTGGCAGTATAATAGTTTGAGTGTTAGAAAAGACCTCAGAACAAAATGCCAAAATGATATAAATGAAAAAGGCTCTCTTGCTTTTCTTCACAGAACAAATATTTTTCTACTCATACCAATGAAAACCCCAGATACTACAGCCAGCCAATCTGTGTTTACTTCTCCCTGTTATGTAACCTGTCTTTCCCCTAACTCTCATGCTCTAGAGGGAAGTCAGAGTTCTACAAACAGCCTGAGATGAAATCATCATTATTATGGCTTTTGCATGCCGAGTTATGGCTTGGTCCCATAATTCAAAGGGCTAAACCCATAGAGACGAAAAAGATTAGCAAAGGC